>NW_028258299.1:10459041-10612054 GCF_053883595.1 Heterocephalus glaber
TAAGTTTCTACTACTTATTTAAATGGTAGAAGAACAATTAGGTATTTTTATTATTACATCTGACTCCCCCCCCCCCAACTCTAGGCCTTTACTTTTATTTAAATTGGCTTTGTTCCTTTCTGATGAACAGGACACTTCAGACTTGGCTGCTATTTTAATCACCTGTGATAACTGGGTTATTAATAGAATTATCATTAGAAGTAAAACTACATTTAAAAAAGTATAAACAATGCTGTTTAACATATTAAATGCAAGTCTTATATGAGTCTTTCTTTAATTTCCAGTAGTTATTATTAGAACTTATTCTTTTAACCTCTCTTTATGAGTTATTGATTTAATTTCATAAATCTTGATTTAACTCATTGGCAAACCAAAAATGGCTTTTTGAATGTTAAATGAGTAGGATTAAGTGAATTATCAGACTGCATATATTCAGTGGTTCCCAAATAAAGGCCACAGGTTTGCTGCATCAAGAATTTCCTAATTCTGCATCTACCAAATTTCCCTTATATGTTAAGCACATTCTATGTTTTGGTTAAGAAACTTTCATCTTGATACATTGTCCTTTACTTCTAAGAAACTTTATTGTTTTGTTATCTCTTTTATATATCATATGAAAAAAAGGACACAAATTTTTTTCCCATATGGGTAGCAATAGACTCAGAACCATTTTTTTCTACCACATTGGCTTATTTACTGTCTTTCATCCAATACCACATCATCTCTGTAGTTTTGTGGTAAGTGTTGGTATGTAATAGCTTCTGTCATTCAGTGTTGTTCTGTAGCACTGATCTGGCTATTTTTGAATTTTTACATTTTCATATAAAGTTTAGTTGCAGCTTATTAAATTACACACCCATACAAAAGCATGCCTGGGATTTTGATTAGAATTGCATTGAATTTGTACATCAGTTTGGGGACAGGACAGTTGACTAGTATCTATCATACAGAGTTTTCCAATCCATAGACATGGTATATTTGTCCATTTATTTAGATATTCTTTACTGTCAATACTATTTTGAAATGTTTTTGTATATAGGAGTTCTGTATATTTTGTAGATTTATTGTAAGTTTTTGATATTTTTGATTTTGTGATAGTATCATCATTATTATTATTTTTTGGTACCAGGGATCAAACTTGGGTCCTTGCACTTGCACAGCAGGCAGCAAAACCACTGAGCTAAATCCCTGGCCCGTGATAGTATCATTATAAAAATAAATTGCTTATGTTTAGAAATATAATGATTTATATGTCTGACTTTGTATCTAGCAACCTTTATTTCTCCTTTTCCAGCGTATACTCTTTTCCATCTTATTTTACTATCTAGCAACTTCAGTCCAAAGTTAATGGTGGACAGTTTTGTTCCTGATTTTAGAATAAAGAAAAATTAGGTATTTTACTATCTATTATGATGTTTATTGTAAATTTTGTAATAGATGGTTTTTAATCATGTGAGTTTCCCTTCTATTTCTAATATTTTAAGAGATTTAAAACATGAAAAAGTGATGAATTTTATCAAGAACATTTTCTGCATTTTGAAATAATTATGTGATTTTTCTCCTTTAATCTGATGATGTGACAAATTATATGACACTCCTGTAATCCCAGCACTTGGGAGGCTGAAGAGGCTGAGGCAGGAGGATCACTATGAGTTCAAGGCCAGCCTGAAATACATAGTGAGAACCTGTCTCAAAAAAACAAAAAAGTCAAACTTTTGCTCTTGGAAATCTAATTTTGTCAATTATATATTGTCCTTTAATATATTACTAGAATTGGTTTGCTAATATTTTGATTAGAATGTTTGTATTTATGTATATGGGACATAATGGCCCAGAATTTTATTTTCTAGTAGTGTCCTGTCAGGTTTTGGTATCAAGGTTATACCAGCTTCATAAAATGAGTTGGGAAATGTGGTTCATTTTTCTCTTCTCTGCAAGAATTTGTGCAGGAGTAGTGTTATTTATTTTTCAGATGTTTGGAGAATTCATGGCTAAAGCCATCTGGGCCTACTCTTTTTGAGATTGTCTTTAGCTATGGATGTAGCCTCATCAATAAATACAACAAATCCATTCAGATTTTTCTTTTTGTGTCAGTTTTTGCAGTCTTGATTTACTAAGAATTTGTTTTTAAATTTTATGTGTTTTTAATTCTAGGGGATACCAGTATTTTATATATTACATTTTAAATGTTCTCCTGGTCTCCAGAATTGGTGATCTGTGCCTTTTTTTGCTAGATTTTAGCTCTTTTTAAAATCATTTAAAAAACCATCTTTTGGCTTTTCATATTCTCTATTATGTGTGTTTCCTGTTTTATTAGTTACTTTGCTTATCTTTATTTTCTCTGTGCCGGCTTCCTTTGAGTTTCACGTTATTCTTTTCCTTTGCTTCTTAAGAAGGACACCTATATGATTGATTTTTAATCTCTTTTGCTTTCTAGTACAGATACTCAACTTACAGAGAGGTTGTTTTCCTATAAATTTGTCATAAGTTGAAAGTGCATTTATGCTGTGGTTTGAAGTGCCCTCCACAGGCCCGTGTTTTAAAAGGGTGTGGTTCCCAGTCTGTGATACCATTGGGAGTTGGCAGAACATTTAAGAGGTGAGGCCTACTGAGAGGAAGTTAGGTCATTCAAGGCTTTCATAGGACATAATGTCCTTTGAAGGGGTTACTGGAGCTTTCACTTCTTCCTCTTGTTTTTCCACTACTTGGCCATCTGATGAATAGACCTCCTTTGCTACATGTTTCTGCCATAATGTATTATGCTACCACAGGCCCAAAGCAACACGGACAAGCAACTATGGACTGAAACCTCTCAGAATAAACCGTGTCTCTTTTTAAGTTGTCTCAGATGTTTTGTCACAGTGATAGAAAGCAGATTAACACAGTTTAATACACATAACTTACTAAGCATCATAGCTTAGCCACACACTACATGGCAGAGTATCAGTGGTTTACCCTTATGATCACATGGCTGTTAGCTAGCCCAGGAAAAGCTCAAAACTCAAAATTTGAAATATAGTTTCTCTTGAATGCCTATCACTTTCTTATTATTGTGAAGTTGAAAAACTAAGCTGAACCATGGTAAGTTGAGGACTGTATGTATATATATTTAAGGCTGTACTTTTTCCACTAAGAGTGTTGATACTTGTTGTGTTATAGGTCTTGATATGTTTTTTTCTTTACTTTAAAATGCATTGTTTTCACTATGATTTCTTCTTTTACTTATGAGTTATTTTACTCATGAGGTATTTTCTTAGTTTTTGAACATTTCATGATTTTATGGATACCTTGTTGTATTAGTCACTTTCCCATTGCTGGGATAAAATATACTCCACACCTGCAGTTTACAGGAGGAGTTTATTTTGGCACATCATTTAAGTGGGTTCATTCAGGTATAAACCATAACACCTTGCTTTTTACTCCTAGCTTAATTATACTCTAATTGGAGAATATACTGAATGGTTAGAGTCATTGGAAAATTATTGGGTCTTACTTTATGAGTCAGCATGTGATCAGGATTGTTAAAATGGTATGTACTTGGGAGTAGAGCCTGCTATTGTGGATGCAGTGTTCTACAGACATCAATTTTGTCAAGGTTGTTAATTTTGTTGTTTCGGGTCTTCGATATCCTTGCTGAAATTTTTTCTTCCTTTTTTTTTCAGTTACCAAGAGAGGTTTGTTAAGTGTTTCATTAAGGTTGTAGATTTTTTCTCCTTTTAGTTTTATCAACTTTTGCTTTGTATATCTTATGATTTTACCATACGTATCTGGGATTGTTAGAGCTTCCTGGTGGATTGACCTTTTTAACAACATAAACTTCCTTTTGTCTCAAACAATGCTTCTTGCCTAATGCCCACCTTTTTCTTTATTAATATTGTTACCTCAGCTTTCATTTTATTAGTGCTGGAATGTATATCTTTCATTCTCTTGTTTTCATACTTTCTGTGGTGTGTGTGTGTGTGTGTGTGTGTGTGTGTGTGTGTGTTTGTGGTGCAGTGCTATGGGTCAAACCCAGGGCCTTGTGTATACTAGGCAAGCACTCTACCACTGAACTACATCCCTAGCCCTAAGCTTTCTGTGACCTTATGTGTGTATATCTCATACATAGAACATTCTTGTTCTTTTCTTTAACCTTTGCCTTTTGAGGGGTATATTTAATCTATTTATGAGTTTAATATATATTGTCGACTAATGATTTGGAGCATACTTTTCTATTTGTATTGGGTATTCACGTATCTTTCTTTGTTAATTGTTCAGATATTTTGTCATGTGTTTTAAAATTGAATTGTTAGCTTATTTATGAGTTGTAAGAAGTTTTTATATACTTGTTGGATATGAATTTTTTGTCAGATATGTACTACAATTAATTTCCCTCATTTTATGGTTTGCTTTTCATTTTTTTACTGGATTTTCTTTGAAGAACAAAAATTTAAACTTTATGAGAGGCTGAGGTAGGAAGGTCATAAGTTCAACCCCAGCTCAGGCAATTTAGAGAGACCTTGTGTATAAAAAGAAAGGCTGGAGATACATCTCAGTGTGAAGGCCCTGGGTTCAATCCCTAGTATCACAAAAGAAAAAAGTTTAGATTTTTCTACTTCGAGAGTTTAATTACTGCTCTTTTTCTAGTTTACTAAGATGGAAACTAAGATCATTGGTTGTAGTCTTTTTTGTTCTTTAGCCCAGCAGTTAAAACTGTAAGTTTCCCTCTCTGTTACTGTAGTTAAATCTGATACATTTTGATACTGTGTTTTTCATTATTATTAAAGTAAAAATGTTTCCTTATTTCCTTTGTGTTTTCTCCCTTTGTCCATGGGGTTTTCAGAACTGACTTGTTATTGTCCAGATACTTGGGGTTTATCTAAATGTGTTTTATTGTTTATTTCTAATTTAATTCCTTTATGGTCAGAGAACATGCCCTGTAAGATCTTAATTTCTTGGACTCTATGGAGACTTAGTTTGTGAAGCAGCATTTGGCCTGACTTGGTGAATATTCCATCACTTGGAAAAAATGTGTTGAATGTGTTTTCTAGAAAAACCAATTAGGCTAAGCTACTTTATGGTGTCATTCACATTTCTATTGAAGCAGGAAACTGTGAGGACCCCACACAGAGCACTCTTAACACAAAGATAGGAGCAAAAAGCAGCTTCTAAGGCCAGCGGCTCAGCAAGTGACTCCTGTCAGTCTCAAGAGCCCCAAATAGAAGTTTGCTCTTCTTCCTATACCTCTTTTTACATCTATGAAGCTTAATTCCATTGGAGTTTTCCTGGGAATATAGCAAGCAGGATTTACACAAAGCAGAGCAGCAAAGGGGTGGGGGTAAGGTTGGCAAAGAGCTCTGGCAGGACTTTTTAAGTCTGTTATGCTCCTTTGCTGACAGATTACAGAAGTTGTCACAGCTACTCAGGTACAATCTACAAAGAGTGTAGTTACCTGGTTAAACCACAGTTGCCTAATAACGCAGTTAACCCATAGTTGTCCAGTTCTATACATAAGGGTGGTCTCCTTTCCCAGTATTTTTCTGTTTTTTTTTCCTACTTGTCTACTTATTTTTGAGAGAGGAAGTAAAAATCTCTTAAGTGTAATTGTAGATGTTTTTCTTTTCAGTTCTATAAAGTTTTTCTTTGTGTAATTTGAAGCTGTGTGTTAACATACATACTTGTTTGGGACTATTTTATTCTCTTGAATTGACTGATCCTTATGAAATATTTCATCTTGTTAGTAATACTCCTTGATTTGAAGTCTGCTTTGCTTGACATTAATTAATACCTGTATAACCACATGACACATTTGAATTTTTACATTTAATATACATCTCCTGCAGAAAGCGTATACTAGGTTTTTGCTTTGTTGTTTTACTTGTCTGATAATCTCTGTCTTAATAGATTGAAGTGCATATCCCATTTATATATAATTAAATACTATTGTTTGCATTTAGGTCTGCCAATTTGCAATTTGTTTTTTATTTGCCTTGTTTTTTGTTTCCCTGTTCCTCCTTTTCTGCCTTATTTTGTGTCAATGAAGTATTTTTTAGTCTCTTTGTGGATTTCTACTGATAGTGTTATGGCTTATATCTAGATGTCTCCTCAAAGTCTCTCATGTGTTCATAGGTGGGGTTTTTTGGAGGTGGCTGGATCTACGGTATATGAATGTGGATTAAGGGTGTAGTAACTAAATTAGCTCACTGATTGTTTAGCTTTATTCTGGGTAATGGGAAGCCCTACCCTGGGTGTGGGTGGAACTACCCAAAAGACTTGTAGCCTAGGTGGGATAAAAGGGAAGGGGAAGCTGCTGCTTGCTGTTTCCTGCCTACTTTGCTGTGGATGATTTCTCTTCTGTCCCACTCTGCAGTGCCAACCTGCTTTTGAGTCATACAGCTATGGAGTGAAACCTCTACATACAACGAAATAAACCTTTCCTGCTTTAACTTGTGGGTGTCCAGTATCTTGTCCCAGTGATGAGAAAAGAAAGACAGATAGACAGGTAGCTCTTGTATTGTTTTTAAACATATTCTCTGGGTATGGTAGTATGCATCTTTAACAGATCCAAATCTACTTGTTGATATTGAATAATTTCTGAGAAAACATAGGAACTTTGGAATTACATGTCTGGCAAACTTCAAGTGGATGTGATAAAAACACAGTGAATGTTTAAAAGTATTTATTAAAGTAAAAGATACATTGCCATCGACCCCCCTCAAAACACTACCAACACTTCCAGCACATTTATTTTTTCATTCTTGTCACTTTCTGAAGTAGTTCTGAAAGTCCTCTTTTGTGAGTATCTTTATTTGCACTCTTGTGGCCGCCTTGATGTTCTGACTCAATGCAAAATGTTTACCTTTCATGGTCATTTTGACTTTGGGGAAGAGCTAGAAGTTAAACTGTGCCAGACCTTGTGAATAAAATGGATGAGGCCACAGTGTAATGTTTTTATTTCAGGTAAATTACTATACAAGAAGTGGATATAGCATGGAGTGTTGTCATGATGGGGGATGAAACTGTTTGCCCATTTCTTAGGCTGTTTTCTACATACATCATTTCTTAAATGCGCTAATAAGCCCTTACAATAGTGAAAGTTCCCTAGTGTTTTTGGATACAAATTCAGATTGCACAATTCTATCCAGGTCAAAAACCACAATCAGTATCACCTTGATGTTGGATCATAATTGACCCACTTTTTTCACATGAGAACTGGGTGATTTCCATTGACATCTCTGAAGCTTCATTTCAGGATCATAACCATAGACACACATTTCCCCTCCTGTGATGACATCTCTTAAAAGGTAGAATCCGAAGCAGCATGATTGCACAACTCCAACACGATTGACAGAATTTCATGTCAACGCGTTGTTTGTGATCCATGACTTTCAGCCCACTTTAAAACACAACTTCTCTCAATTGAAGCTCACAACTGACTGCACTGAACAAGCTGAAATGTGTCACACACTGAAACTAAGGTACTTGCTACCTTAATACCTTACTTAGTATGCTGCTTCTCGTATTGAAAATCCCTGCCTTTTTCCTTTTTTTTTTTTTTGGAGACAAGATCTCACCATGTAGTCCAGGCTGACCTCAAACTCTCAGCAGTCCTCTTCCTGCTGGGATTACAGGCATGCACCACCACGCCCAGCTCAGATCCCTGCCTTTTTGTTGAATGGCACTCAGCAGCAGCACTCCCTGTATTTTTTCATCATGCATACTGTATATAGGCAAAGATAGAGCCCACTCTGTGTTGTTTCCTTGCCTCTGAGAATTTCCTCTTGATTTCCATCTGTACTGCTTGTTTCAGGTTCTGTCCACAGAATCTTCAAGCCCTTAGGACTTCAGCTTCCTGTTGCTGAAACTGCTCCTGGTTGATGAGTGTGCTGATGGGGTGGGAGAGGGAGGCATCAGCTTTACAGAGCTGGTCTCCATAGTCTGTCTTTTAAAAGTAGATTTCTCTCTGGTCTTTGCCAGCTTGTCTACAGGCGTACCATGACATCCTCTTCAGATTTCTCCCCCTTTTGTCAGATGCCAGTCAGGAATTTGGGCAGAGCTCACACAGTTTTTTACTCATTTTGTTGTACTCTAACTGTAAGAATTTCCTGTTTTAGAGTTCTCACCGCTTTTCTATCTCTGAGCTGTGTTCTCTGGACCTGTAGCTGGGGAGGCTATTGTTTTCCACTCCTATTTTCTGTGACTTTCTTCATTCTAGCCAGGCAATACTGTTAGGCCAGAAAGTCTGTTTTTTCAAAGATTTTCAGTGTTACATTCTCTTCTGGCTTCCATTAATTCTTATATATTTCCCAGTGTCTTTAAATAGTTGTGATTGATAGTTAGGTTTTTACTGTCATATGCTATGGGGTTCACATGACCACTTTCTTTTTCTTCCACTAATGGAAGCTTCACATCCTGTTCAGGCATATTTTTTTAGGGCATAAAATTTTAAATTAGCAGTTTTTTCTTTTGGCATATTAATGACATTCCAGTGTTTTTCCTTTCCTTTCCCTTCTCTTCCCCCCTTTCTTCCTTTCCTAGATGTCAGTCTTTCCATTGTTTCTTAAAAGGCAATGAGGTTTTTTTTCCCATGGTGACTAAAATTTTCTATTTGTCTTTACTTTTCTGTAGTTTGACTATCTATATATGTGTTCTTTGTAGTTATTGTACTTCTATGACTGTATATTTTTCATCACAGTTGTCTTAGTTACTTTTCTCGTTGTTGAGACGAAATACTCGATACTCAAAATTGAAGGGGGAAAGGTTTATTTAGCTCACCGTTTGTAGAGGATTCAGTCCATAGCCAGCTGGCTCTAAGGCAGGGTGGCACGGCAGATAGGCATCACAGAAGAGAAACAATTCATGGCAGGCAGAAGACAGCAAAAGCAAGCGAGCAACCACAACAAGCCTCTTTCTGTCCCTTAGGTCTTATTGAGGCTAGCTGCCCTTAGTGTGGGTGGCGTTCATACCCTTAATCTTATCACTCTTAATCCTGGCATTGTATCATGAATCAATACCCATTACATGCTGTAGATCCAGCCACCTCTGGAAAGCTCCACCCATGACTGCATGAGCCTTCTAGAAACAAGCCATCACAACTGGGAAATTCTCAGCCATTGTGTTTTAACATATTTACTTGCTCCATTTTCTCTCTTCCTTCCTTCTGGGATTGTGCTTATACATATTAAACTCATATTTCTCTTATTTTTATTTTTTCTGTTTTCCATATTTGTCAATGTTTCAGCATTTTTTTTTTACTGTCTTGCAGTTCAGTTGGGTTCCTTTTCAGTTGGGTTCATTATGAATTAAACTCATGTTTGAGTTTTAAATTTTTGTTATTGTATCTTTCCTTTCTAGAATTTCCATTTGATTCTTTGTTAAGATTCAATTCTCTGGTGAAATTCTCCATTTTGTCATATATTTCTTTATTTATATTTTCTTGAATGTGTTCATCATACTGTCTGCTAATGCTAATATGTGGATTATGTCTGAGTCTGTTTCTGTAGTCTGTATTGCCTTTGGTCTTCTTTCATGGTATGGTTGCTTATTTTTAGTTGAATGCTGGGAATTTCATATAAGTAGATACATTGGCTCTAAAGGATATTTTCTTCCACCAAAGGGGATTTTCCTTGTATTTGGGGGGTACATTGAATAGAGCAGATTGCTTCACTCAGTCAGAGCTGATCATTTTTAAAGTACACCACATTTGTCAGAGGGTTGCCATTTTGGAAAGCCTCTTGAAGGCCTGGAGTGTGCACCTTATTCCTCCTGAGCTTTATCTTTGTTCTCCTAGCACTAAGAGACTACTGAGGTCTCTATTCAGCTTTTTGGACTACTTTTTAACTTCTTTACCCCTTGTCCGGGCAGTTTAGGACAGTAAACTATCCTTAAATCTTGGTTGTGTCTCCCTTATCTTTTGAGTTTGACTTCTCAAAATTTGGCTGCCTTAATGAGTCTGATTTCTAGGTTTTGGTGTTCTAGTCTTGTCGGATTCCGAGTACTTTCCTTAGCTACTTCTTTCTAGTTGAATTTCAGTTCAATTCTGCTCACATTTTCAGCCTTTTGCCCTTCACTGCTTAAAACCCCTCAAAGTTGCTGAGGGCAAGAGCTACACAAAGGTCAGACTCATTTTACTGAGCTTTCTTTCTCAGGGGGTTTGGCTTCTTCAGCCTCACTAACTTAGACCTTTGAACAAGTACACTTTTCATTTTATCCAGATTTTCTGGTTGTTTTTGGCAGGAACACTGATCTGTCAGAAGCTACTTTACTACTACAAGAGGAATTCCCCATCTTACTCATTTTAATGGCCACCTAATATTCTGTAATAGGGATAATACATTTAATTATTTACCTATTAATGAGCCATTTGAATTATTTCCATTTTTTGTTGTTGTTATAGACAGTTCTGAAAAAGGTATTATCATTCATATATCCTTGAGCTTCCACAAGTTTTTATAGCTGTAGGATAGGTAGCTATAAATAAGATTGGTAAAATCATCATTTTTATTTTTAAAAGATACTGCCAGTTATTCCACAATGTTAATAGCAAATCTCACCAACATATGAGAATGCTTGTTTTCTTATATCCACATCAGCACTGTTTTCAATTTTTAAATTTTTATCAATTTGGGCAAAAAATATCATATTGCTTTTTAAATTTGTGTTTTTCTTACCTCATGGTAAATTGAAATACGTTGTCTCATTTTTATTGGCTATTTTATTTCCTCTTTTGCAGATTGCCTTTTATCATGTTTTGCTGGGTGGTTTTAAAAGAGCACATTTTAGACTTTGTACTTGGACATTCTGAATCAGTAGATAGACGATGATGATCCTCTAGTCTGAAAGCATTTAAAAGCAGCCAGGTGATTGTGATATCCAGGCAGATTTGGACTTTTACCTCTAAGTTTTCGAACTCCAATTTGTGTTTTGGGGTGGCTTGGTAAGTTCAATTTTCTGTTTTATTTGAAGAATTAAATTCATTCTTCTCTAAATTCAAGAAGTTAGTGAAGAAATACTAATATTCCTTTGGTTATTTATAAATTACAATTCTTTTTTTTAAAGCATATCTTTCATAAAAGTGTATCTGGTTAGGTAAAACTATGATTCTGTTTTCTAAAGCACACTAGGTATTGTTGTGTTGTGTATAATACATGACTTTCTGCCAGTTGTGATAATGTAGTATATTTAGTTCAAAGGAGAAAGAGCTGTTTTTACAGATGTTAAGTCATAAATACATAGTGATACAGATAATGTCTTTATTTTGGAACACTTTAGGATAGAAAAATGCCATCTCTGAAATACAAGTATTTATTTCTTGTCAGAAAAGAAAAACAGTATAAAAGCCTTGAATATTATATTTATGCTGCCATTTATTCAGTGATATCACCTTTTTGGGTAATAGCACCATTATCCATCATTTTGTACTTACTATGTGCGGGGACTGTGCTCAGTGTTTCATGTATGTTGTCTAATCTTCTCCGTTTTATAGTAATACCATGAAGTGGTCATTGTTATGATCATCATCTCTGTTTTACAGATGAAGGAGCTGAAATCCACATAGGTTAAGTCACTTTCTTGTTCAGAGGAACAAATAGTAAAGCTGTGATTCAAACCAGGACTGTATGATTTCAAGGCCTGTGCCTCTACCATGGGGACATTTCGCTAATCAGCTTGTCTGCTTTTGTGTTGTCATATCCCATGCTTAACTTTTCCCTCTATCTTGTTCTACTTTTAGTAGCACTTGACACTATTAACTGTATTTCCTTTAGAAAGTTATTTGTGTGTGTAGACACAGATTTCGGTGTAGTATTGTAAACTCACAATAAAAGTAATAGCCCTCTCTGCCCTTCCTAACAGCTTAGACTCCAGGTGATTAATTGTCTTAAATCTTCTTAGCTTTCTATATAATATGTTTATTACATATCTCTATGTAATGTATTTGTGGTGGTTGGGTTGAGTGTAGTGTCAGTTCATCTGCTAGGGGAATTGGTGGTCACACTTCTGGGTCTGTCTGGGTGAGCCGTGGAATGTGGCGATGGGGTCTGTGTCTGGGCCCTGGCCCCTTCCTCTTTGACAGTGCTCTCCTGCTCTGCCTCCTGGCTGCTTTCCTCTACACACCTTTCCACTGTGATGCTTCTGCTTTGGAGTGAGCTGATCAAAGACTGAATCCCCTTAAAATGTGAGTGAGGTTAAACCTCTCCTCCTTTCAATTGTGCATGTCAGGTGTCGTGTCTAGCAACAGGAAAGCTAACTGCATATTTTATAATTTCTTTATTCATTAAGTTTAGATATTATACATTGACCTCTCATAATGGAAGATTTAGTCTTTCATAATCTAATGACTTTATGTGCCTATTTCTACTTGTATTCCTTTTTTTTTTCTTTTAATGGTACTGGGCATAGAACCCTGGCTTTCACGCTGAGCTATGTGCCCAGCCCTTTTTATTTTTTATTTTGAGATGAGGTTTTAATAAGTCACTAAGTCATCCAGGCTAAGCTTGAGAGTTTGATTCTCCTGCCTCAGCCTCGCAGAGTGCTGGGATTATCGGAGTATGCTACCATGCTCAGCTGTATTGCTATTTTGTTACATATCTGTTCAAGTCTTTCATCATATTCTAATTGGATAGGTTATTTTCTTACCACTAACTTTGGAGTGTTTTTTAATGTATTCTAGACAAAGACATTTATTGGTTATATAATTTGGAAGTGGTTTTTCTTCATCTGTAGGTTGTCTTTTCTTTTTCTTAACAGGTTTTTTTCTTATGTCTTTGTTTATGTTTTATGTCTTTCAATGAAGTCCACTTTGAGGAACCCAGAAGAACTTCTGTTCCAATTACTAGGGCCCTGCTTCTTTCCGGTGCCTTACTCCAAAACCTCAGGCCCCTTCTGCAGTCCTCCAGGCCTGTGTCTTCACTCTCTCAGTGAGAATTGTCATTCTTCACTTGGGTCTGTCTCCCCAGGCCGTGATCAGGGAAATGCCACCTGTCAGACAGCAGGGTGCATCTGGGAGTCACCTGACATGTTTCTCTTCTCAAGCATCACAGGCCTGTCCTGCCTATTATTCATTACCTGGAAACATTTGCGTTGTGTGTTTGTCCAGCTTCATAGTTATGTATGGTGAGAAGATATTCTCTTGTGACTAGGAGTATGTATAAGTTCTCAGATTTCTGAACCTTAGACCTCAAGCTTCTTTCTTGGATATCAGATTTGAACCTTTCTCGGGTTCCTGTAGTGTTAGGGAATCAGTCAGCTGCCTGGAAGCAGTGTAGTGTGGTGATAGTATGTGGGCTCTGGAACTAGACTGTCCAAGTTTTAGAATCTGATTTGCCAGAGAGAATCAACTGTGTGATACTGAACAAGTTATTTTTCTTTCGTAGCTCAACCTTCCTCCTTTATATTATAGGAAGAGTAATTGGATCCTCTCATAGAATTAGTAGTTAAAATCCTTAGAGCACCAGTCTTCTAAATTTTTGTATTCAAGTATTTCCCTATTATTTTCTCTTCTCTCTTTCACAAGTACTTCAAACCTAGTATGCTCAGTATTAAATGCTTGATTTACCCTCACCTATTTCTAATTTTGTCGTTTTCTCAGTAAACATACTATTTTATATTCTGCTTTTTAAAAAAGCCTGGAGTCCACTGTAGTTCTTTACTTTTCCTTAACAATTACATCTAATTTTTTACCAAGTCTTGGCAGTACTGTGTATATAATGTATCACAGTATGCTTCCATCTGTACTATATAGCATCTTCTCTCTGAACTTCTGCACCAGCCTCACTGTACCTTCCATTTATTCCATACATACTTGTTTATTCCATTCACCACCCTGCTGCAAATAATAAGAAGCAGGGCCAATAAGCTGGGATACTCATTTTCTCAAAATAAGTTGTAAGGGGACATTGGCCGGCATTTGGCTCCAGAGTTTTCAGTTTCTGGGTTGATTCACCCCTTACTTCTTTTTTATTTTTTATTTTTCATACCAGGGATCGAACTCAGGTCCTTGCACTTGTACAGCAGGTGGCAAAACCACTGAGCTAAATCCCCGGCCCACACCCCCCTACTTCTAATGGATATGTTCTTTGTATAAGTGTTAATACAATCAGAAGACAAATTGTTCAGACCCAGGTGCTGGATCTTCTCTATTATGCTGATTTTTATTTATTAGTTAAACATATATTTATGGTGTGCCTACTTTCTCCCAGGTTGTAGGATTACATAATACCTTCACGGGAATGAGAATTTGAGTAGGAGAAGAGACATTCAATAAATAACTTTAGCCAAGTTTGGAGTATTGTGACAGGCACATGTAGGAGACATTCTTCCCATGGGAGAATGTTGCAGAGAGCTGTAATGTGGTCTAAGAGCCAGGAAGACAGCTTAGGGAATACACTGAGAAATATTTAAAGTGGAGCTCTGGAGGATAAATAATATCCTGGTGTAGGAAGTCTTGGGAGGGGGTTGGCATAACAAACAGCATGTTCAAAAGCAAGAAAAACTGACATTCCGGGAATTGAAAATTCAATGGGGCTAAAATGAAGACAGACTTCAGGAGCACCAATGGCAAAAGATAAACTGAAAAGTAGGCAGGGACTTCTTTGTTAGTAATTTTAAGGATTTTTATACCTTATCTAACATTGGGATTAGGGCTTTGGACTCCATGTCAGGCAGATCTTTGAATTCTTATCTCCTCCACTTGACCACAGGCAAATCAGTTCACCTCTTCAACTCTGTTTTCTAGTCTGAAAAATGGGCATAATGATAGCACTTATGTAACAGGGTTGTTTTGGGTGTCTTGGGCTTGAATCTTGTTTGTGGCCTATATCCTCCTTTTTAGACTTTGATCTCTCTGCCTCTCTGGAGTTTTGGGGATCACACTGAGGGTTTCATATGTGCTAGACAGTTACTCCACTCCTGAGCTTTACCACAGTTCCCCCACCATCAGACGCCTGTGACTTCTTACCATTCAATACATAGTTCTCCTATTTCTGATTCCTAGCTTCATTTGTCACATGCCTAGAAAGGAGAGAATGTGTTGACTCAAGGACACAGATGCCCTGGGTTCTTGGAAGTTTTGGGAGTTATAGTTATCTCTGTCCACAAATAATTTGGCATTCTGATTGTATGTCAGTCTTGTGAGCTCCATTAATGGGAATTGTTCCTGAGAGGTAGATCTCTTGGTCATGTGCTGTTCCATTCGATTTATGAGTTTTCAAGGCCAAGGGCCAAACAGTGTGGAAAATCCACTAAAATGAAGTTATTCATGAGATCTCTTTCAAAATAGGCAGCTCATCTTCCCTGGAGATCTATCTGTGTCTGCTGTGATATTAGTTGAGAATTTATTTTTGCATGCTTACATTTTTATAGTTTTTATTTTTTATTTTGAAGATATTTATCATTATATAAAGTAACAATGATTAATACAGAGTTAGTAATAACTGAAATGTAACTTGAACATACAACTAGCTATTCAGTTATCACCTATCAAAAAGATACCCTATTAAGTATTTGATTTTGTTGACTGCATATTCGTCACTGTAAAGAAATTTTGACACTTTATAGTCATTTACAAAAATGACTTATTTTTTAAATTTCACAGACAACTAAACCATCCATTTTTGTTTTTAAGTATGTTTTTTAAGTTTGAAAAAAGCTAGTTATTTTTTAGTGGTTCTATACTGAGGGCTGCCTCTGAGGGCATTATGTGTGATTGCTTTGGTTTGTTACAGTGATGGAGAGGCTTGGGGGGATTATTGTGTTTAATGGATGAGAACTAGGGATGATAAATTCCCCAAAGTGGCTTTGAGAGCTCTCGGGGGAGGAATTGTCCAGCTGTCCCCGTCCTGCCCCCCCCCCCCCCCCCCCCCCCCGTTTTTAATGCCCTTCTGGGAAACTGCCTGCTGGTTCTTTAAATAAGCTAAGATAGGTATGCCAATAGCACCATCTAGTGAGGAGTTAGGTCACACACACAGTTGACTTACTGAAAGAGGAGACAATTTAAAATTCTAAACTTTATGTAAAACAGATTGCAGAATCATAGTTGTGGAGCAGGGAGAAATATTGGAGTTAATTTAATCTACCTTCTCCTTTTACATGTAAGGAAACTAGCATCCAAAAAGTTGGTATGATTTATCTAAAATCTAGTTAGTAGCAAGACCCCTGGGTTTTGTTTTCCAGGTTAGTATTCTGAGCCTTCATCACAGTGAACTACCATTTGACTTTTATTCGGGCTGCCATTTTAGTTTCTTGGCTTATTCACTTACGAAGGAAAAAACAGTTAATGAGAACATTTCATTTAATGTGTTGTGAAATAACTTTGATAATACATGCATTATGGCTAACATCTTATTTTGAACCTAATTTTATCATTTAGAGAAATGAGTATTCACTTATGGTTGAAATGATTTGAGCTCCTAAGTGTTGAGGCATATGATAAAACTCTGTCTAAAGATAGAGAAAAATATATATGTGAAAATTTATTTAAACCTTACTGTATTGATCAGTGAACTAATATGGGGGCAATCAAAAGATGCAGAAAATGTATGCAAAAACTTTTGTTTTAACTCTATATCCTTTTATTGGTACATTATAGGTATACAATATAATGACATTCATCATTGGAAATTTGCATCTTTACATACTCTCTTGGTTCATATTTTTCCCCCTTCCCCTGCTCTCCCTTCAACCCCTCCATCACTTCCTATTTACAAAGACTTTGTTTCCTTTTTTTCATTTTTTTCATATTAATTCCATTCCCTTCTTTCCTTTCCCCTACCCTTCCCACTTCCCCTTCCCTTTTGCCCTTTTTCTTCATATTTCACGTTATCTATTATACCTTTTAGTCCTTATTTACACTTTCAGTTTCTCACACTAGAGAAACTTTGGTATGTACACATGTGTGGCCTATTTATTTCACTTAAGAGTATCGCCTGAATGTGCATCCATTTAGCAATAAAAGTCTCTAATTTCTCATTTTTTATGGCTGAGTAGTACTCCATTTTATTAAAAAACTACATTTTCTTGATCCACTCTCCAGTTGATGGGCATTTGCGATGTTTCCAAGTTTTAGCTATTACAAACTGTGCTGCTATGAACATAGGTGCACATATATCACTGTGGTGTGATTCTTTTAATTCTTTGGGGAAGATACCCAGCAGGGGAATAGCTGGGTCAAATGGGACTTCCAGTTCTAGTTCTTTGAGGTATCTCCACACTGATTTCCACAGTGGTTGCACTAGTCTGCACTCCCACCAGCAGTGAAGCAGTGTTCCTCTTTCCCCACAGCCCTGCCAGCGTTTATTGGTTGAATTCTTGATAGCAGCCATTCTTTCTGGGATGAGGTGGAATCTCAGCATTGTTTTCATCTGCATCTCTCGAATGAGCAGTGATGTTGAACATTTTTTCATATGTTTATTTGTCATGTCTACTTTGTGTGAGAAGTGTCTGTTCATTTCAGATGCCCATTTTTGGATTGGGTCTTTAAATTTGAGAGGTCTGATTTTTTTAAGTTCTTTATAGATTCTAGACAATAGACCTTTGTCTCAGGGACTGCTGGTGAAAATTTTTTCCCACATTGTGGGTTGTCTCTTTACACTGCTGGTGGTTTCTCTTGCTGTGCAGAAGCTTTTTAGTAAGAAGAGATCCCACTTGTTGATTGTTTGTGCTAGTTCACAGGCAACTGAGGTTTTGTTCATAAAATCTTTTCTTACACCAATGTCTTCAAGAGTTCTACCTGACCTCTGTTCCAGCCGGTTTTAATATTTAGATCTTTAATCCATTGCGATTTCAGTTGAGTGTATGGTGAGAGATATAAGTCTAGTTTTAGTCTTTGGTAAGTTGAAACCCAATTTTTCCAGCACCATTTATTAAAGAGGCTATCTTTCCCCCAGTAAGGATATTTGGCTCCTTTGTCAAAGATGAGGTGGCTGAGTGTGTCTGGAGTTGTTTCTGCACCTTCTAATCTGTTCCACTGGTCCTCAGGTCAGTTTCTTTGGCAGCACCATGCTGTTTTTATCACAGTAGCTTTGTAGTATAGTTTCAAGTTGGGGGTTGTAATACCCGCTGCCGTGTCTCTGTTGCCTAGAATTGCTTTTGCTATTCTAGGTCTCTTCCTGTTCCAAATGAATTTTTGGATTGTTTTCTCAAGGTCTGTGAAGTATGCTGCTGGGATTTCAATTGGGATTGCATTGAATCTATATAGCAGTTTTGGAAGTATGGCCATTTTCACTATGTTGATTCTTCCCACCCAGGAGCAAGGGATGTCTTTCTATTTTCTGATATCATCTTCAATCTCTTTTCAGAGTGCTATAGTTTTCAGAGAAGAGGTCTTTGATTTCTTTTGTTAGGTTGATTCTTAGGTATTTCAGTTTTTTGGATGCTATTGTGAAAGGAATTGTTTGCCCTATTTCTCTCTCAGTGAGTGTTGTTCATGTAGAGGAAAGCTATTGATTTTTGTGTGGTGACCTTGTATCCAGCTACTCTACTGAATTTGATTAATAAGCCTAGAAGACATTTGGTGGAGTTCTTGGGGTCTTCTATATAGAGTATCATGTCATCAGCAAATAATGACAATTTGACTTCTTCGTTTCCTATCTTCATTCCTTTTATTTCTTTCTCTCGTCTAATTGCTGTGGCTAATGTTTCCAAGACTGTCTTGTACAGGAGTGATGATAGTGGACATCCTTGTCTTGTTCCTGATTTTAGTGTGAAGGATTTCAGTTGTTGACCATTTAGTATGATGTTGGCTGTTGGTTTTTCATAGATGCCTTTTATCAGATTGAGGTAGAGACCGTCTATTCAAATTTTTTGTAGAGTTTTTATCATAAATGCGTGTTGGATTTTGGCAAGTGCTTTTTTTTGAGATGCTCATATGTCTTCTATTCTTGGCTCTATTGATATAGTGTATTGTATTTATTGATTTGCATATGTTGAACCATCCCTGCATCCCTGGGATGAATCCCATTTGGTCAGGGTGTATGATCTTCTTGATGATCTTCTGCATTCTATTTGCCAGTATCTTATTAAGAATTTTTGCATTATGTTCATTAGTGAGACTGGCCTATAGTTCTCTTTTTCAGTTGGGTGGGTCTTTCTCTGCTTTGGGGATCAAAGTGATGCTTGCTTCCAGGTATGAATTTGGGAGTATTGCTTCCCTTTCAATTTCATTGAAGAGTTTAAACAGTAGTGGCAGTAGTTCCTCTCTAAATGTCATGTAGAATTCAGCAGTGAAGCATCACGGGCTTTTCTTAGTTGGTTAGTTTTTAATTACGTTTTCAATTTCATTGATTGGTAGTGGGTCGTTTAGAATTTTTAGGTGTTCTTTGTTCAACTTTGGTAATTCATACGTATCTAGGAATCTGTTCATTTCTTCTGTGTTTTCCATCTTATTGGTGTATAGGTTCTGGAAGTAGGTATTGATGATCCTCTGGATTTCTGCTGGGTCCTTTGTAATTTCATCCTTTTCACCCCTAATTGCATGGATGTGGCCCTTTTCTTTCCTTTTCCTGATAAGGTTGGCTAAGGGTTTATCAATTTTGTTTATTCTTTTGAAGAACCAACTCTTGGCTTCATTGATTTTTTTGTATCATTCTCTTAGTCTCCATTGCATTGATTTCTGCTCTGATCTTCATAATTTCCTCCCTTTTATGAGCTTTGGGTTTGTCCTGCTCTTCTTTTTCTAGAAGCTTGAGGTTCAGCATCAGGTTGTTTAACTGTGCTCCCTCTGTTTTCCTAATGTGAGTATTCGCTGTTATGAATTTCCCTTGTAAGATTGCTTTCATTGTGTCCCATAGATTCTGATATGTTGTATTAGCATTGTCATTTAATTCAAGGAACTGATTTCTTCTTTCATTTGCTCTGTGACCCATTGGTTATTTGGAAGTGTGTTGTTCAGTTTCCATGCGTTTATGAAATTCTTGTGGTTTCTTTTGGTATTGATCTCCAATTTCATCGCACTATGGTCTGATAATATACAGGGTATAACTTCAATTCCTTTGCACTTACTTAAACATGTTCTATGAGCGAGTATGTGGTCCATTTTGGAGAAAGACCCGTGTGCAGCTGAAAAGAATGCGTATTCTGATTTTGTGGGCTGGAACACTCTAAACATCTACTAAGTTCATTTTTTCAAGAGTTTGATTGAGTTCTAGTATTTCCTTGCTTTTTTGTGTGTCTAGTTGATCTATCTGTTTGTGACAGTGGGGTATTGAGGTCTCCCACTACTATTGTATTAGTGCTTATTTGATTTTTCATGTCCATTAGTATTTGCTTTATATAGTTGGGTGCACTAGTGTTTGGTGAATATATGTTTATGATTGTCATCTCCTTCTCTTGGATTGTTCCCTTTATAAGGATTTAGTGTCCGTCTTTGTCTCTCTTAATCAGTGTTGGTTTGAAATCCATTTGATCTGCAAAGAGGATAGCTACTTCTGCTTTTTTTCGGGTTCCTGCCACATGGAGTATTGTTTTCCACCCTTTAACTTTCAGACTATGCATTTCTTTTTGAATTAAGTGTGTTTCTTGTATGCAGCATGTTGTTCAATCTTGCTTCTTGACCCATTCTGCCAGTCTATTTCTTTTGATTGTTGAGTTGAGACCGTTAACATTGATGGTTATAACTGATATGTATTGACTTATCATTGTTATGACTTTTTCTTTTTATTTGATTCTCTCCCTTTACATTTAATTTCTTGTCGCGCCTGATGGGTTCATTCTGTTGTGCTTCCTGGGGTCGTGATCCTCATTTTCTGTTCCTAGGATATTGTCTAAAATTTTTTGGAGTGCTGGTTTGGTATTCGTGAAGTTCCTCAGGTGTTCTTTGTCATGAAAGTATCTTATTTCTCCATCAATTTTGAAAGATAGTTTTGCAGGGTACATCAATCTGGGTTGGAGGCTGTTTTCCTTTAGGGCTTGGAATAGGTCACTCCAACCTCTTCTTGCTTTGAGGGTTTGCGTTGAGAAGTCTGTTGTGATTCTGATGGGCTTTCCTTTGTATGTGATTTGTTTCTTTTCTAACTGCTTGTAGAAGTTTGTTCTGTGGGGTTTCTGGAATCTTAACTACTATATCGCTATGTGTAGATTTTTTTTTTGATCAATGCCAGTTGGAGTCCTATATACCTCTCTTATCTGTATGTCAAGTTCTTTTCCCCTCCTTGGGAAGTTTTCTGCCATCACTTCTGTGAGCAGTTTTTTTATGTCGTCTGCACTCTCTCCTCTTCCTTCATTGACTTCAATCAGTCTTATGTTATTCTTCTTTGCATCGTCTAGCAGCTGCTAGATTGATTTCTCATGGTCCCTTACAATTTTAAATAAATTTTCCTTTTCCCGGTCACTAATTGCAATCTTATCTACTATATCTGAAATTCTGTCTTCACATTGGCTCATTCTGCTGCATAGACTTTCAGTCGAATTTTTAATCTCCTGGAAATCTGTTTGCATCTGTTTTATGGATTCCATTTATTTCCTATGGTGGGATTCCATCATGTTCTTCAGCTCCTCTACTTTTTTATCTGTGTTGTCCTCTCTAGATTTATTAATCATGTCTTGCACTATGGGCACAATCTCTGCTGTTATCTGAGAAATTATTTCTGATTTCATTTTTTCCATATCCTCTTTTGTTGCTAGTTCAGGGAGTCCAGGTGGTTGAGTATCAGATTGTTCCATCTCTTTTCCCTTTGGGGTTGCTGTAGGTGATCTTAAAGTCTGGTTCTGAGGCTTGTTTACATGTCTTCTCATTTGGATGGGAGAGAGGTGCTGCTGATAGCTGTATGGCTCACTTCCTCTGGCCTGGGAGTTATGATAGGTCAGCCTGGAAGCCTCCTACTCTGCAGTGGGGCCTGTGGCACGTTGACCCAGAAGCCTCCTCTGTGCTGGGAGCTGTCAAAAACTTTTATACTATAATTAAATATACTACAAAATATGTTTTCCATTTCCTTTCTTTGCTGGGACATACATAGCTTTTTTTTTTTAATCAGATTTTCGTTTTTCTTTTTTCTTGAGGAGGATTAACAAATACTAAGAATGGTTTAGCTGAAACTATGTTGAAACTATGTCACAGTCAGTTGGAAGAGAGCAGTTTTAAATTGTTTACTGGAAAAATGTTTAGAGACGTAATGGGCTACGAAAGTGAGTTTTAACACATGATGCCATCAGCAGTATTGAAGAATGATGAAGTTGTGACGGTGCATGAGACCGAAATGATTTTGTTTACTGTGGGTTGTGGGGACACTGACAGTGGAGCAGCAGTGGTCACAATAGTAATATAAATGATGTTTTCCCACGTGCTGGGCGTTATTTTGATTGCTTTAGTTGTGTTAATCTTGTAATCTTTATTATAACACTGTGAGGCTTAAGTACTGTTATCCTCATAGATGAAACAGAGCAATAGAGAAGTAATTTGGCAAAGGGTTCACAGGTAGTAAGATTTTTCCTACTGCAGGGAGAGGTGCATTTAATTTCTGTTATGGAACTTTCTTATTTTAACTGCTGGAAGCAATTTTGGTCTTCTGCAGTATTGCCTCTGAAATAATTTCCACTTTTATATGTTTTGGTCCCTTTAAATTTTGTCTTATATACCTCAGTATATATCTCAATGTATTTTTCTAGCCATGGAAGTCAAACTGCCCTCATTCATGGACCTTTATAAAAGTGTTGTCTCAGATGATGATTTTGCTGACCACTTGTTTGTGTGGAATACAGGAAAGGATGCCAGAATGAGTGGGACAAGTGTATGATGTTAATGGTGTTGAAAAAAGAGTCAGAATTGTTAATAGAAGGATTTACTTCTGGGAGGGTGTGATTGGTGATAGGTATTTTGTTATAGTCTAGTGAATAGAAAGAGAAAATTGAGACACACTTTTCATCTTTTATGTCTAATGAACATTTTGACTACAGGTAGGATACAGTCAGGCTTCAGCTTGGTGTAGATCTACTTGTACATTTTTTTCTGGTGTTGTTTTAGCATTGGGAAATGTTCAGATTATAAGGGCAGTTCTTTATGAATATCATAGCTCACTGCATTTCTAATTGAATATTAGTGAATTCTTTATCAATTAATATGTCCCTTGATGCATATTAATTATAGTCTCCCATTAAACTAGATCCTACTTTACTTATAAATTCATGACATCATCGCTTATGACCAAACATACTATAATTACAGTATTCCTCTGATTGTTCACTAGGGAAAGGGGGACTACAAATACTGTTCACTATGCCCTCAGTTCTGGATTGGCTGCTTTGCAAGAATTATCACATTGGCCTTATAATTTACTGCTATAATTACATTACAAATGAAACAGAGGCTCTTGGAGATGGAAGTTTTGTCCCAAGGATACAAACTCTTCCACCAGACTACTTGAGTTCAAATTGTGGCCCTGTCATGAGCTGTGTGACCTTTGGTAGGTCATTTAAATATGGGCCTTGATTTCATCTGCTCTGTAAAATTAGAGTAAGACCAGTACTTATTTCACTAGGTGTTATGTGGATTAAATAAATTAGTACAGTGAATTAATATTTTTATTATACCTAGTATAGTCCCTAGCACATGATATCATATAAATAAATAAATGACTTATTTTGAAGCTAGTTCTTTCTCCGTAGACTTTCCATTATCTCAGCTTGCTGCCTAAAAACATATTTTAGGATCAGTGCATTTCACTACCACATGTTTCTTATATTTTTCTGGCTAGTTGTTGTCATTACTAGTTTTGTAGTAAGAAGGGAAGGTTGCCTAGAGCATTATCCTTTCTCTGTGCACATCCAGATGCTTTATAAACACAAGTTTCTTACATTTGCAGTTATTTTTATTGAGACAAGTGAATTAGGCTTATGATATGGTAAATATTTAATTTTGAATATTTTAAAATATTTTCATTTTGGTATATAATTATCACTTTTTTCTCTTGTCATACAAACATGAGATCAATCTATGATTATTTTTTTTTTAATTTTTATTTTGAGACTGGGTCTTTCTGTGTAGTCCAGGCTACCTTTGAACTTGGTGATCTTTCTGCCCCAGTCTCCTGAGTATTGGGATTACACACTTGGGCCACTACACCTGGCTAACTCTCTTAAATTTTTAAGTGTATAAGACAGTATTAACTAAAGGAACCATGTTGTACAATTGATCTGCAGAACTAATCATTTTGCATAACTAAGACTTTATGACCATTGACTAACAATTTTCTGTTATCTATTACTCCCAGTCCCTCATAAGCACTATTCTATTCCATTTCTATGAATTTGATTATTTTCAATACCTGCCATAAGTTGAATCATGCAGTATTTGTCTTTTTGTGACTGGCTTATTTAACTTAGCTTAATGTCCTCAAAGTTCATCCATGCTGTTGCATATGGAGGGATTTCCTTGTTTGCTAAGGCCGAATAATATTTTGTTGTATGTTTATACTGTACCATATTTTCTTAGTTTATCTGTTGTGAACATTTAAGTTGTTTCCACCTCTTGGCTATTATGAATAATGTGGTAGTGAATGTGTGAGAGCATATCTCTCTTTGAAATCCTGTTTTCAACTCTTGGATGAATACCTAGAACATATGCCAATTCTATTTTTAATTTTTTTGAATACACTCCATACTGTTTTCTGTAGAGGCTACACCATTTTACATTTCTACAGGCAATGAACAAGGGTTCTAGTTTCTTCCCATTTTTGGCTTTATTTAAAAAGAAATTTTATAATAGCCATCCTTACAGGTATGAGGTGATATCTCATTATAATTTGGATTTGGATTTCCTTGATGATTAGTGATACTAAACATTTTTCATATTTTTATTGGTCTTCACCCATTTTAATTGAATTATTATTTTGATGTTGAGTATTTCTTATATTTTAGATATTAATTCTTTGTCAGATATATTATATACAAATGTTTTCTACCTTTCGTAGGTTGGTTTTTCACTCGATTGATGCTGTTCTTTGCTCTGGAAAAGATTTGTAGTTTAATAATAGTACCGTTTATCTATTTTTGCGTTTGTTACCGGTATGTTTGGTGTCATATCCAAGAAATTGTTGTCAAGACCAGTGTTGTGAAGCTTTCTTTTTGTTTTCTTCCAGTTTTATAGCTTCAGTTCATATATTTAACTTTTCAATCCATTTTCAGTTGTTTTTAAAAATATGGTGTAAGGGTCTAGTTTCATTCACATTTCATTATTTGCATGTGTATATCCAGTTTTCCTAGCACCATTTGTTGTAAGACTGTGCCTTTCCTCATTGTATATTCTTGCCTCTCAAGGCAAGAAGAGCTTGGAGTGACCTATTCCAAGCCCTAAAGGAAAATAGCCTCCAACCCAGATTGATGTACCCTGCAAAACTATCTTTCAAAATTGATGGAGAAATAAGATACTTTCATGACAAAGAACACCTGAGGAACTTCATGATTACCAAACCAGCACTCTAAAAAATTTTAGACAATATCCTAGGAACAGAAAATGAGGATCACAACCCCAGGAAGCACAGGAGAATGAACCCATCGGGTGCGACAAGAAATTAAATGTAAAGCTGGAGAATCCAACAAAAAGAAAGAGTCATGACAATGTTAAGTCAATGTTATAACATATCAGTTATAACCATCCATGTTAGTGGCCTCAATTCAGCAATCAAAAGAAATAGACTGGCAGAATGGGTCAAGAAGCAAGATCCAACAATATGCTGAATACAAGAAACACATTTAGTTCAAAAAGAAACTCATAGACTGAAAGTTAAAGGATGGAAAACAATACTCCATGTGACAGGAACCCGAAAAAAAGCAGGAGTAGCTATCCTCTTTGCAGATCAAATGGATTTCAAACCAACACTGATTAAGAGAGGCCCTGGGTTCAACTCCCAGTACCCCAAGAAGAAAAAAAATGCTGATAGTTATGTTGACTCCTTTATGTGTGATGTGTCTCTTACCTTTTGTTTCTCTTAGAACTTTGTCTTTGTCTTTGATTTTTTGGTAGTTGGTTATTGTATGTCAGAGTGTGCTTCTCTTTGGATTGGATTTCATTAATGACCTCTGCACTTTCTGTAACTGATTATTGGCATCTTTGGGAAGATTTGGACACTTTCAACTGTTAAATATACTTTCTGACTTTTTTTCCCCTATAACTCATAACCAGAATGTATGGAGTATTCCATAAGTCCCATAGGCTATCTTCTTTTTCACTGGTGAACTTCCAGTGTCTTCTAGTTTGCTTGACACAGTCTGCTGTTGAAGTTTTTCATTGACTTTTCCATGTTAGTCAATATATTCTTCATCTGTAGAATTTCTGCTTGGTTCTTATTTATTGTTTCTGTTTGTCATACGTCTCACTTTTTTTATGGATTGTTTTCTAAATTTCATTAAATTTTTTCCCCGTATTTTCATAGTTCACAAAACTTCTTCATGAGTGTTATTGTGAACTCTTTGTTATTTTATAGATTTCCATTTCTTGGGGGACCATTATTAGAATTTTATTAGTTTCTTTTCAAAATGACTTGATTCCCTTATTCTTGGTAATCCTTCTGTCCTTACATTGTTGTCCACACATTAGAGGAATATCCTCTTCTGGCCTTCAGAGGTATTCTTTGCCAAGGATAGCCCTTCACTATTTAGTCTACGTTGTGATTCTGGAGGATCAGCTAGTGGTAACCCCAAGAAGGCAGAGCTTGTTTTGGGTGGGCTTTTGGACTGAGCAAAGCAGGTGTTTAACTTTTTGTGTCAAGCTGGGCTTAGCCCTAGTGCTTCTCCAAGATGTGCTGAGGTGTAAGTCTTCCAGCCTGAGCAAGGTCATTGATTGGGAGTGCCTTTTGACTTGGTAGACCTATTGCTTGACTTCCTGGATCAAGCTGGTCTAACCTTTTCCTTTCTCTGAAATAGTTGGAAGCAGGCTTTCCCTGCCTTGGTGGAGTCATTGGAGTGGGCTCTGAGGGTGGTTAGGGAGATTGACAGTCTAGGAACTCAAGCTGGGTTGTGCTTTACACTTGCTTTTGGAGGTGACATGCTCAGCCTTGTTGGGTAGGCTGCGATTTTAACTAACACCTCTGATCAGGTAGGTACCACCAAAACCTACTAGCTGGTCACTGTGTCCCCTGCTTCACTTCTTTGTTTTTACCTGAGCCTGGGTAGTCTGGCTGTACCATTTACCCAAGTGCTTTCCCTGTGAGGTGAGACTGAGTATGCTCCCTGAGAGTTTGCGTTGAGAAGTCTGCTGTGATTCTGATGGGCTTGAGTGTATTGATGGGCTTTCCTTTGTATGTGACTTGTATTGATTTGTTTCCCTCCTATCTTGGAGGGCTCAGGAAGATAGATGACTGCCTCTGGTTTGGATTTCCTCTGTATTAGTTGTGGGCCCAGGAAAATCATCTCTGCCTGGTTTTGTGCAGATCTGGTGAGTCAGAAGAGTGATGTTGCAAGAGGAAGACTGTTCTTACACCTGCACCTCAAGTTTGTTTCCATGTGTTAGTATCTTCAGCAGGATGTTCCAGTCTGTGGACACTTGCTAGTTGTACTTTGTGTTGGCCATGGGGCCTGACTTCTATTCCACCATCTTGCTCACTTCACTCACCCAGTGATCTTTAAAAAATATTTTTAGTTTGAAATAATTTTGTATTTTATTGAGATAATTTCTGTTTCTGTATAAAAATGTTTATGGATTGGCTTCAACTGAGTTACTTTGAAATTGAACAGAGAATTATTGTCTTTTGACTAACACTTGCTGACTAAAAAAAAAAAAACCACAAAAGTATGCCTTTGGTTTGTATAGGAAACATTTAGTCAGATAATTTATGAATTTGTAAGACCTGTTGAAATGTTTATCTTCCAGTTTTTGGTATTTTGTTTGTTTTCTCTGCTAGATAAACTGTACTTTTTTTTCATTGTTTGAGACAGGGTCTCACTATATAGTTCAGGCTGGTCTTAAACGCACTGTGTAGTCCATGTTGGCCTCAAACTTGTGGCAGTTTCCTTACCTCAGCCTCCCAGTGCTGGGGTTACAGGCATGTGCCACCATGCTTGGAAAGCTGCACTTTTAAAACGGATATGATTTCAGTTGGAATTCTTTTAAGTCATCGTATATTTAAAATTATTGTAGAAGATTACCTTTCTTGTCTCAGCTTTTATTTGTATTGTCAATGTGGTAACCTGGTGACCTCTGAATATTGAGGGACGTATTACTGTAGATATTTGTAATTCAGCCATAAATACTAATTATTCCTGTGTGAATATGTGTGTGTATATATATAATATATGTTACCTATATTACACATATGTTGCACATATAGAGACTTGTATCTGTATATGAAGAACATGGGTTAAATATGTTTGATATGTGCATTTCTCTCATTATTCCTGTTTAGATACACATATACATGTATATCCATATCTGTGCAGTTGGATAAAGTACCCTGGACTCAGTTATATTCAGAGTAGTCAAAAATCTTAAAGAATTATATTGCTTTGAATATTGAATAAATTTTATTTGAATTTCAAATAATTTTTTTCTTTATTTTCCAAGCTTGAAAATATTTTAATGATGCTTGATATGAAACAGTGTAGACATTACTTAGCTGTAATTAGCATGTGTTTTATATTTTCCTTTTTGGATGCCAGAGTCACATTATTTGAAGGGTTTTTGATACCGCATTTTAGTGTATAAAATGTGATTTCTTTTTCCATTTTAATCCAAGTAAAATTGTTATAATCACTTACTTTCCTGATACTTCTTGTAGAAAGAGTAAGTTAAGAAATATGAAGAAGTTGAATAGGCCTAAAAAAATATTAAACTACCTCATAAAGGATTTAAAAATAATTTTTGTTGCAGACATACTTTAATGTAAATCAGAAGTAAAATTCCTATGCTCTCTCCACCATCAGATACCTCATTTACCTTCTTAGGGTAACCACAGTTAGTAGATCCCTTTTTTTTTGGTACTGGGGATTGAACTCAGGACCTTGCACTTGCCAGGCAAGTGCGGTGCCACTGAGCTACACCCCTGGCCCCTAGTTAGTAGTTTCTTAAGTAGTCTTATAGAAATGTTCTATAACAAACATTTATGAGATATTTTAAATGGCTTATATATTATTTTGCACATACATTGAGGAAAAGTAGATAAGTTGATGTCCATTAAATAACTGTCTTTTCATTCTGCATTTTTATTTGAAGACTTCTCAGTTGTTCCAGTGAGTACAGATTAGAAATAAAATTTCTCTAGTCTAATTTAATAACAGGTTCTCTGTTAAGACCTTTAAAAATGCTAGAAAATTTTAATTTATATAGATTTTACCCTTAACACATGTTGTTAGTATACATTATGCTGAAGATAGTGGATTATCTTTGGGGGTGGGATTATTATGAATGCTGCATAGGGAGAGGAGTGACACAGGAGGGTGGTAATATCCTTTTCTGTAATACTATATTGGTTGAGTTTTTCTTTTTTTAAAGCAATACTACTTTTACTAAAATGGTGATAGAAAATGTTTAAAAAATATGTAGCGATGGGCCACCCCATTTGGGACCCCTCCTGAACATCCAGGAGCTATTCTTCTCCTTATTTCCAATAAAAACTCCCCTAACCTCCTCCTTTGAAAAAAAATAATGTAGTAACATAATTTTTTAAAAATTGTTCTCAGAACAAGCTTATGGTGTCTGTGCTTTTATTAATTTTGGTTTTAGGCTTGTGTGGATGTAAGAGCCAGTTCAGTGTTTTGGCAGCAGATGGAGTTTACAGACATCCTACATGGTCATCCCAAGTTGCCAGAGTGGTTATCTACACACCCTTCTCATGGAAACCGAGCTGAGCACTTGGATAGACTTATACCAGAGGTGAGCTAACATTCTATAAGGCAGAATTAATTATTTTACTGTATCATTTACTGGTAATGCTGTTCCTTCTTTTGCACAGAACAAGAATTGTAATATGTCAGCTACTTTGATTACTATAATTATGGAATATCAGTTTTCCAATGATTGGGCTAAAAGTAAAATACTGCTTGTCCACATATCTTAGAAAATAAATTGCTTTGTACAGTTGACTTTTTCTAATGGTGAAGATTTAATCTTTAATTATATCTGACTCGATAAAAGTTTAAAACAGGGCATGTTGTTGTTTTCAATTTATTGATCATAATTTAATCTTTCCTTGGTGATGTAAGGTTTTTGTTAAAAAATACCAAATAATGGGTTGTATAGAAATTTGGGGTCAAATGAGCGTTAGTTTCAGTTGTTTTCTTAGGGGAAAAAGTCTGTTAACGGTTTGCTTCTGGTTGTTTCTTTGTAAAGATAGAATGACACATGTGTTGTCTGGCTCTTTTTTGGTAAAACTAATTTATGGATCAGGCTGATGCAGCTATGTCCCAGATAGGTTTTACTAGACCTAAAAATGACTTGTCACATCACTCAGATTCTTTCTGTGGTTTCCACATCAGTACAAATGCATGCCAGGCATTGCTGAGTGAGGCAGGACACTCTGTCGTCAGTTGGTTATGAAAGGTGAACACTCTTTGGCAATTTAGAAATTAGCACTGGGTTATTTGCTCAAGAAACACACAGCAGATCATGTGTATGAAAGAAATATCTTTCACTATGACTTCAAATTTAGATCCACAAATATGAGTACCTGTTAAAAGAGAAAATGCTACACGTAGGCCATAGAAAGCTAAAGAGGTGTGGTTCTTTCTATTTTAATGATGCAAAGCTAAGCATAAAATTGAATACAAGAAATATAATCATCATAAGAAAGTATAAATATAGTAATATGGTTTTTTTTGTTGTTTTTTTTTTTTCGGTACCGGGGATCAAACTTGGGACCTTGAAGTTGTGAGGCAGGCGCCAGAACCACTGAACTAAATCCCTGGCCCCTGTAATATGGTTTTTAAGGAAGAAAAATCTGCATTTACTTTGAGATAAACAAGCATAAGATTCATCAATTCATTTGATCAGTTCTTACTGATATTTATTGGTAATCTACCATTCTGTGCCCTATTTCTGGTGAACGACAAGGGACAAAACAGTCTGTGCTTTGTCAATGCTCGCACTCTAGTAGATAATGCAGTTAACAAAGAGACAGTATGTTGGGCATCAGTAAGGTAAGTGCAAGAGATCAGAGAGGCCAGGTGGCAGAGAAGAAGCACTGTTCTGCGTTCTGCTGTCTAGGAAGGCCTGACTGGACAGGATCAGGAAAGGGGAAGGGGCATAAGTCCTGTGCCTGCCTGGAGGGAGAGCCTTGTAGTTGGGGAAGCAGCTCGTCGGAGGACCAGACACGAGGGATGCTTGGTGTGTTCGTGGAGTATCAAGGAAGACATGGGGCTGAGTAAAGAAAGGGAGGTACCAAGGGACTAGGCTGTGAAAGATTGGGCATTGTAAGGACCGAATTTTACTTTGGGCCAGTAGAGGTTTGGAACAGAGGAGAGACTTGGACAGTCTCATGTTCTTTTTTGATTTTGTCCATTTTTATTTATTTTTTATTAGCATGTGTTGTAGTACATAATGATTACAGTCCTCATGGGGAGTTGGTACACGTACATAACACATCCTAATTATTTTTCTGTCCCCTTCCCTCCCTCCTTCCTCTGTCTTCCTTCTCTTCGTCTCCTTCCCATTTGTGAAAGATCTGTGTCCCTATTTCCTACTATCCATCTTTTACCTTTCTCTTTATTTATATTTGGGGATTCTCATATAAGAGAAACCATGTGATAATTAAGCTTGTGCGTCTGATTTGTTTCACTTGACATTATGGTCTGAAGGTGTGTCTGTTTTCCTGCAGATGACTCAAGTTTACCCTTTATGGCAGCGTAGTACTCCATTGTGTTTAAATACCACATGTTCTTTACCCATTCACCTGTCAATGGACATACAGGGCTCAGCCTCAGGTTCTGTAGTGATCACAGGGGTTTCTGTGTGGAGAGTGGGAGGGTGGAAGGGCAAGCCTGGAGTTGGGACCGCTGAGGAGGTTCTTTAATCCTGGTACAAGGTGATAGTGGCAGCAGAAGAGCGGGAGAGAATTGGTCAGATTCTGGATGTATTTCGAAAGGAAAGATGACAGGATTTGTTGATAATACGAGCATACTTTGTGCCTTCCGTGAGCATTGCAGACCCCTGAGCTTGGCTTCTTAACAGCTGTCTTAGTTGGCAGCTATTACAGATTACCATGGACTCAGTGGCTTATAAATTTGTTTCTCACAGTTTTGGAGACTAGAAAGTCTTAGATTAAAGTGCCAGCAAGTTGGATCCCTGGTGAAGGCCTGTTTCCCAGCTCATGGACAGTTGTCTTCTGTAGTAACCTCATAAGATAAGAAGGGGCTTGGGGCCCCTAATCCCAGTCACTAGGGCTCTACTGTCATGATCCTAGCACTGCTCCAAGGCCTTGCCCTCAGTCACCATCACATATGAGTCTGAAGGGTCACAAACATTCAGTCTATAGCAACACTTACCCCAACCCAATTTCATTTATATTCTTAATTTGAAGAAAAAATACTTGAGAAAGAAAGAGCAATAAAATTTGCCTGATTTAGTATGTAGCAATCCCTCACCTTCCAGGGCAGTGTAGGCCTCGCAGAGTGTCTCCCCGGTGACTGAGTGTGTTGGGTGTCACTGCCTCTCAGAGCCTTCTCAGTGCTGCTGCCCAGGAACTGTGGGCTTTTTAGCACGCTCTGAGGCCGAGCTTGGCTCTAAAGCCACAGTAAACCTATGATTTCTCTTGGAAATTCCTCCTTTTATTTTTGCTGAATGAAATTTTAAAAATAAATAGTTTGTTAAAGGATGATAATGAATTCTACTAACCAACTTTGATAAAAAGGCTTTCCTAAATTCCAAGTTATCATTTCATCTAATTACTGAGTATCTTCAGAGAGATTTAAAAAATGTGCTTTAAAAAATTTTTGTTTTTAAAATAATAATTAGTTGATTAGTGATTATGGAGAAAAATGGTTGGAGAAACGAATGTTATTTGGGAGCCAATGTTGAAGAAAAACATGGGAGTTATTTTTCTTCTAAAAATAAACTATCCCAGTTCAGAAACTTAATTTGAAATCTTCAGATAAATTTCTTATATTTCCCCCCCAAGTGATTAAATTCAATTTGAAAGCAATAAAACTTTACTGCAATATTGGGAATAGTTCAGTGGTTGAAGTGAAACTGATAATTAGTGTAAGGGTATGCTGTTAATTAGAATACATAGTCATAACTCAAAGATTATAATTCCCTGTTGCCACAGGTCTAATTTCTATGATGAAAGAAAGCAGTTCCTCAGGCAGAATGTGGAATTATGTGAATCTATACTCAACTAAAGATAACATTTTAGAATTGTTTTGTTTAGGATTTTTTTTTTCCACTCAGATGGGTACAGTGTTATAATCTACCTAAAGCGCTGTCCTTTGATGTTTCTGATGGTATGGCTTAAATGATGCATGCCCTATGGGTCTTTAGGAAGACAGCGCAGCACCCAAGCACACACAGATCTAGGCCAGAGATGACGACCTCACAGTTACTCCAAAGAGGTGATGTGAAGCTGTGAGAGTAGTTGAGTTCACCTAGCAATTGAGTGGAGAGCAAGTTCTGGGACAGGAAAGCCAGAGTAGGTGTTTTCCACATTTAATTGGTAGGAGAAGGACATAGCCTGTGTGGATCAGATTCACAGGAGAACAAGAAAGCAAGATTTTGTGCTTCTATGGTGAGAACACAAATTCTGATGTTTTTAATTTAACTTATTGAAGATCGTAAATCTTTTTATTGGCTTCTTTGAATATCATTACAAAATGTGTTATTTCTTGCCATAGTATATCCATAGTTTAAGATATTTTAAGTTTGGGGTTGGGGATGTGGCTCAGTGGCACCATGCCTGCCTGGCAAATGCAAGGCCCTGAGTTTGATCTCCGGTACCACACACACACACAAAAATAAGCCTTCAGTAAGTATTTATTAATCATATCTTGTGTCATGTTGTAGGTGTGGTAGCTGATGTGAACTAAATAGCCAGAAATCCACCCTTCCTAAAGCTTATTCTGCAGTACGGAAGGCCAGCGATAAAAAGGGGAGATAGGGAGAAGTTTGGCTCTCTGGTGTCCCTCATTATGAGGACATTAATGGCATTGGATCAACGTCCCATATTTATGACCTCATTTAACCTTAATTACCTCCTTGTAGGCTCTGTCTGCAAATGTGTTCACCTTGGGGTTTAGAGCTTTAAACTGTGAATTTGGGGGAGAAGAGTTTCCTTGGAAGCCAGGCGATGTGTGAGGAAAGGGGAGGAAATAGCAGTTCAGACTGCGGCCGGAGAAGGTGGGCCCTGGAGGACCTGGCCTCGTGCACAGGTGGGACTCGACGGGAAGGTCGTGGGCATCAGCGGCTCCAGCTTGTGTTGGGAAGGATGTGATCTGCAACTTGTGCACAGCAGTACGGTTGTCTAATTTTGGAGTCCTTTCTTGTACTATATTGCTCAGAAAACAGATTAGTTCCTGTTTTGTTTTGTTTTTAAATCAAGATAACTCCCCCAAATGGAAAAAATATACCCTTGCTATTTTTTTCATGTGAATTCCAAGATGAAACGTGTAAATGCCTACTTAAATATAAGGCTGTGATCTACTAGCATTTAAAAAGGATAAATATAGGTTTGTAGTAATAATATTACTTGCAGTTAATAAGCTGATGTGTTATAATTTTATTTACTTGAAATAATCAGTTAAATTTAGGAAACATCCCACATATTTTGGTTACCATAACAACTTGGGTGAAAAATTGAAGAACAGATGTTTTATCAACTTGTTGATGTTTAATAGCATGACAGTTGTAAAATTACAGTTATACTGTTCAGACTTTAAATTTATGTATAAGCTTATATCATAATTTGTCTTTGAAAGAGATGGCTAACTTCTTGAAAAATAAGAATTTTTATAAGATAGCAATAGGTATAAATAAGGGAAATTTACTTGAAAGATTAATTTTTAAACTACAAGTATTTGGATTGAATTATTTATTCTTTACATCCCCCTCCCTGTTTTTCTCTTTGCCATCTCTTTGGCAGCAAAGAGGATGGAGGATGATAGAAGGGAAGAACATTAATTTGAAATTGTTAGTTTTTTAGGTTATGTTATTATAATCAAAATAAGAGGATTTGTATTTAAGTGTTTTTAGAGCTTTCAGTGCCAGCAGTATTTGTCCACCGTTTTTTAAAATCTTGATGTTCAGATTTCCCACAGTCAGATTTTAGGTATCAGAATCACTCAGTGGCAGACTGTAAATGCATTCATTTTAATCCCATCTTATTTGAATCCTTTAAACTCAGGAAGTTATGGGTTTAAGCTCATGTACAAATCATTCTTATGTATTTATAATTGGGCAAAGTAAAGGAATAAATCATTAATATAATACATCTCATGAGCAGAAAAATGAGTGTTTTAACATTAAAGTGAAATGTTGTTGTTGGCTAGTGTGCACAAACATACCCCATTCACCTCACAGAATTTCATTTTGTCTGACATGGAGAATGTTGAAGAAAAGGTAAATATCATAGCAGCTCCTGTAATTGAATTGGCCTCTGTATCATATAAGCCAGGAAGACTCACAGTAACATTGTCTAAATCCCTAAAGAAACATTATGGTGCATGTAATGTGTATCTGCTTGAGACTGAAATGAATGGACTGTTGGAAAAAATTCCTTTTGCGGGGGTAAAGAGGGAACAGTATGCTGTTTTTAGGAAAACATGCAAAAATGGAGGTGGAGTTTTTCTCTTGAAGCATCTTGCTTTCCTGCTTTCAGAGAAAGCTTTTAATCCAGCCATAAAGCCTCTCTGGCATTCATTTTTTAATTTTTAAATGAAACTTAATTGTTACCATGGATAGTTTATGCATAAGTAATTGCTGTTTTCTTGGTGCATAGTTCCTAGAAAAATCCCAGTGTGTACTACTAGCAAGTTGTTTCATAAATATTAGTTGCTACTGGGAATAAATATAGCCCATACTTTTTAAATAAAATGCATGTGTTTATTAACTTCTTAAAAAGTTGTATGTGTTTATGGGTACAAGAAGGTCATTTGATATTTGTATAGATTGTAGAATGGTCAGTTCAAACTAACATGTCCATCACCTCACATACTTTTTCTTTTTTTTTTTTTTTTTTTGGTGACAACATTTGAAATCTGTACTCTTAGCAGTTTTTACCACAAATCATTATTATTTAGTGTGGTCACAGTGCTGTGCCATAGATCTTCAGAACTTCTTCATTCAATGTCGCTGAGACTTTGTCCCCTTTGACCAGGATTTCCCATCCCCACTCCTCCATCCTGCCCCTGGCAGCTATCATTCTCTCAACTTCTGTGAGTTCCAGTGTTTTAGATACTACATGTGAAATTGTTATAGACAGCTAAGCTAGGTAGAAATATTATAGGCACTCAGACAGGGTGAGGCCCTCAAGGGAGTCAGTGCAGAAGATGAGAACACATCAAAACTGTAGCTAGGGGCAGGGATTTAGCTCCGTTGCCTGCCTTGAAAGCACAAGGTCCCGAGTTCTATCCCTGGTACCAAAAAAAAAAAAGGTAAAACTGTGGCTGGAGGTGCATCTGAAGAAGATTAAAGTCACGATGGCCAGATTTACTTTTTCTTTTCTTTTTTCTTTTTTTCCTTTTTAAGATTTAATATACAAATATATTTTTTTGTATATCCTTTTATTGGTACATTTTAGGTGTACAACATGATGGCATTAATCATTGGAGATACTCACCTTTACATACTCTCTTGGTTCTTATTTTTCCCCCTTCCCCTACTGTCCCTTCAACCCCTCCATCCCTCCCTATTTACAGAGACTTTGTTTCCATTTTTTTGTTTTCTCATATTAATTCCATTCCCCTCTTTCCTTTCCCCTACCCCTCCCACTTCCCCCTCCCCTTTGGCCCTTTTCTTCCTATTTCACATTATCTATTATACCTTTTAGTCCTTATTTAAACTTTCACTTTCTCACACTAGAGAAACTATTTGGTATTTACACGTGTGTCCTGTTTATTTCACTTAAGAGTATCATCTCAATGTGCATCCATTTAGCAATAAATGTCTCTAATTTCTTGTTTTTGATGGCTGAGTAGTACTCTATTTTATAAAAAAACCACATTTTCTTGATCCAGACTCCAGCTGATGGGCATTTGGGCTGTTTCCAAGTTTTAGCTATTACAAATTGTGCTGCTATGAACATGGGTGCACATATATCACTATGGTGTGATTCTTTTAATTCTTTGGGGAAGATACTCAGCAGAGGAATAGCTGGGTCAAATGGGACTTCCAGTCCTAGTTCTTAGAGGTATCTCCATACTGATTTCCACAGTGGTTGCACCAATCTACACTCCACCAGCAGTGGAGCAGTGTTTCTCTTTCCCCACAGCGCTGCCAGCATTTGTTGTTGGTTGATTTCTTGATCACCTTTCTTTCTGGAGTGAGGTGGAATCTCAGTGTGGTTTTCATTTGTGTCTCTTGAATGACCAGTAATGTTGAACATTTTTTCATATGTTTATTTGCCATGTCTACTTCTTTGTGTGACAAATGTCTGTTCATTTCAAATGCCCATTTTTGGATTGGGTCTTTAAATTTGGGAGGCCTGATTTTTTTATGTTCTTTATAGATTCGAGATAGTAGACCTTTGTCTGAGGGACCGCTGGTGAAAATGTTTTCCCACATTGTAGGTTGTCTCTTCACACTGCTGGTGGTTTCTCTTGCTGTGCAGAAGCTTTTTAGTAAAAAGAGATCCCACTTGTTGATTGTTTGTGCTAGTTCATGGGCAACTGAGGTTTTGTTCATAAAATCTTTTCCTACCCCAATGTCTTGAAGAGTTCAGTGTTTCTGTTTTTATATTTAGATCTTTAACCCATTTAAATTTTAGATTAGTGCATGGCCAGAGATATAGGTCTAGTTTTAGTCTTTGGCAAGTAGAAACCCAATGTCTCCAGCACCATTTATTAAAGAGACTATCTTTCCTCCATTGAGGGTGTTTGGCTCCTTTGTCAAAAATGAGGTGGCTGAATGTGTCTGGAGTTGTTTCTGCATCTTCTAGTCTGTTCCACTGGTCCTCAGGTCTGTTTCTTTGGCAGTACCATGCTGTTTTTATCACAGTAGCTTTGTAGTATAGTTTCAAGTTGGGGGTTGTAATACCCCTGCCGTGTCTCTGTTGCCTAGAATTGCTTTTGCTATTCTAGGTCTCTTCTGGTTCCAAATGAATTTTTGGATTGTTTTCTCAAGGTCTGTGAAGTATGCTGCTGGGATTTCAATTGAGATTGCATTGAATCTATATAGCAATTTTGGAAGTATAGCCAAAATGGCCAGATTTACGTACTTCTCTAAGGAATTAAGAGAAGCTTGAGATTATTAGTAGCACCCTTTTGAGATTTCCTGTATAAATAAACCACTATCTCATTAGGGGTAGGCAGGCCATCCTCTCCCACCCCCTAAGACTAAGACCACTAAGACTACTAAGACTAAGACTGTAGATTAGTGACCAAAATTAATAGGTGACCTTATTTTTTTTTGGGGGGGGGAAGTTTTTGTTTACTTTAAATTCTTCAGTTTATACTTTTAACTTTAGATAACTTAAAAAATGAGTCAGACTCCAATTTCAGTTGTAGTTTATGAAAATAAATGAAATGAGTTTAAAGGATAAATTTTTTGAAAGGTGAAATTATGCCTCATACAAATATAAAACAAATAAGTCTGAGATTTTAGTTGTCATTAATGAGGGAAAATGACATGCTACAACTAGTGCAAAGAACAATCCAGGAATTCAGATGTGAGCCATGAAATTAAGATAAACACAAAGACAGTCACAGTGAAATAAAAAATAGATTTGCAAATTGGGAGTACAGGTGCAGTTATATGGCACAGGTGTTCCACTAAAGGAAAGTGAGTTTCGGTTTTTATCGTGTCCAGCAGTTAGAAACGGTTGCAAATAAGGATGGTCATGATACAAGAGAAATATAAAAACCAACCTGCTGGATGTCAGATGCACCGAGCTTGTGTCCTCTGAAACTGAAGAATGAATTCCAAAGCACAATGGAGGTTAAGAGTAGGAAAAACTTATTGAGAGGTAGCTCCTGAGAGACTGGAGGGGTCCTGAAGGGTTGCCACTAAAGTCCTTTGTCAGGGGTAATTTATACAGCAAAGTCACAATGTGGGCACAACATGGGTCATAGTTATAATCAACTAATAAGATGACAAGTGTAGCTGCTTAGCGAATAATACTGTATTGATTAAGAGTATATAGCTGACATCATTAACCTTGGCTTAGCTATGACTTCTAAAACAGGAACATTTTTGGGAAGGGATGACTCCAGGTGTTCTGGTCACCCACCTGGGTGTGTGATATATATCTGGACTTAATGGACTGGGTGGTACTAATTATAGTACTATATAATCTCAAATTCTGCTCATCCCTTAGGGAAGTATGCAAGTATAGCCACTGTGACTTTATCTTGAGGCTTGAGCTTCTTCAGATGCACCTCCAGCCACAATTCTGATGTCTTTATTTTTTACTGACTTCCTTGAGAGCCCAGTTCCTCTATGACCATATATTAATTTCCTATCTAACTTAGCTGTCTATAATAGTCATAAATTTCATAAGTTCATTAGAATGTCTGGGTCAATAGGCAAAACTGTACTCCAGTTTCTCAAATTTTACAAGGTCTTGTTAGATTCCAGGAAATTATTCCCTTTGTTGGGATGTTTGTGTAATATTCCTTCTGTTGGTACATTTCTAAAGCTCAGGAAAGGATTTTGAGCTCTCTTTTTTAAATGATTCTGCAGCCATTTTGACTTTTATTTTATCAGTAGGTATAAAGGCGCAATAAAGAATACAAATAGGTGCAAAATTGCTCCATTTATAGGGCGGTAATCAGTTGCATTCTATCAGACAATAGTTCATTTCCATGAACAAGTATCATTTTTATTATTAACTATTTACAATTCACAAAGTTGTGAGATCATTCAAAGACCATGAATGATGGAGATAACCCTGAATAATACACTTTGTAGGGCACTGTTGGAGTCAGTGGGCTCAAAGGAAGCCGGGTCAGGCAAGGTCTCCATAGAAAAGAACAGCCGTCGCCTGCCTCGTAAATGCAAGGTCCAGAGCTCAATCCCCTGGTACAAAAAAAAAAAAAAAGAAAAGAACAAGTGTGGAGCAGACATCACAAAAAAGCAGGAACCAAACTTTATTTTCCAGCACAGCACTTATAGTAGTTTTTTTTTTTTTTATCAGCTTACTGAGACATAGTAAGACAAAACATTCTGGGTGGCCTTGCAGGCCATGTAGTGCATGTGTGGTTGTCTGTGCTGATTCATTATTATGTAACAAAGCTCCATCATGCGTCTGTGCTAAACAGTGGGATTGTGTCCTCAGGTACCCTCTCACAGCGGCCCGCTACAGGCACCTCATGCCTCATTTCAAAGACTTTCATAACTCTGTTTTTATTTTCTATTGTTAATCATTTTCATTTCAAGGAAAGATACCAAATCAAGTCCTTTGAGAGTAATATATAAATATAAATCTTGTTTTATTTTTGAGTAGCCATATAGGCAGTATCCCTGGCATATTTCTATTGTCATTGTTGTTAAATGTATGACTAAGTCTTGAGATTGCAATTATTGTGCTAAACTCCTTAGGCCTTTCAAAAAGTGTATGCTTTCTTTCAGAAATTAAGGAAGAGATTTGGAAGTAGAGGTGGTAGTATAAATGAATGCAATGGTTTCTCCCCTTGGTGAATGCAAAGCAGAGAAGCTTATCTGAAACAATAGGAAAAAAATAAAGACAACTTTGAAGGGAAAGATCATAAAAGATTGACTTCAGTTTCCAGGAGAAGCATTTAAAACTCATGTGCTATTAAGAACTAAAAACTCAGATGTAAAGCTAAGGGTTGAGTTGCGGTCAAGCAAAACATGACAGATGACAGAAGAGCAGGCTGATGTCTTTCTTTGTTACCTATGGCAAATCTAAACTTAGAGATCTTTGTAGGCTTTTTTGGGAAGTCTGCAGCTTCTTCTTCAGCTGATTGCTTCTCAGTGCTGTGACTGGACCTTTCCCCTCCATTATTGGAAGAAACAGTCTTAGTTTTCACGAGTTTTGTGCTGCTTCTTCAGGTCCTTCTGCGACTCCAGCTCTCTCGCTTGGCTTCTCCTCTCCCGCCTTTCCTTTGGCCATTTTCCTGGCCACCTATTATAAAATTTTTAAAAACGTGTAAAGATAAGAGTGATGTGAATAATTTAATGAATACCCACACTTCACTTAATCAAACTCAGCAGTATCAACCCTTTTGTACACTTGCTTTCTCTGTCCTTTTTCCCATAGATATAGTTTAATGCAGATTCCAAACTTCCATGCATTTTACTCCTAATTACTTTATAGAAGAAGAAAAATAAACAAATGACACAAGGGCATAGGGGATGACCTGGCTATGGAGTGGGTGCCAGTAAACTTCATGCAGTAAACAAGGGGAAGGTTTGTTGTGCTGATGTAGGTCAGTATCCTCTCCATGGTTATGAGTCTAGTGACTTTCCTGGTACAGAACAGGGGATTTTCTTTATTCATGTACATTTCTATAGGAAAAGAGTAGCTTCTGTTGTGTTTAGAGCTTCTCCCTAGTGTGTTCTATTTCCCAAAATAATCATTTTAAAATAATTGTTGTGTGGGGCCAGAGATTTAGCTCAGTGGTGCCATGCCTGCCTGGCAAGCATAAGGTCCTGAGTTTGATTCCTGGTACCCCCAAAATTCCAAAAATTATTGTGCTGAAGAGCCATATTCTGTTCTCTTATAGTTGTATTTTGGGATGTGTGCTGAACTCCACTCACTATAGGGGAGCAAAAATGGCTTCCCTTCACCCTTCCAGGTTCCTTGGTTAGGTTACTAATAAAATTGACGTAAAAGAAGTTAACAGGAGAAAACTATGTTTAATTACATATATAGACCCAAAATGTGAAGCTTCAACAAGGGCCAGATAAGGATTAGGATCTTAGGGTTTCTGAGTGGTGATGGGGACACATGTTACGGGAGGGCAAGGTGAGTAAAAGTTGTTACACAGATAGTGTCTCTAGGATTCTAAAAGTTGTAGAGTAGCTGATAGTATGTCTGGTCATGGTGTCAACTTTCAGTATCCTCTGTGATCTGAATAAATCTTCCCTCGCTGATAAGGTTTTCCAAGAAGGGATTCATGACAGTTGGGTTCCTTTTGTTTTTGTTTTGAGTCTTGCTATGTAGTTCAGGCTGATCTTGAACTCACTATGTAGTCTAGGCTAGCCTAGAACTCACAGTAATCCTCCTGCCTCAGCCTCCCAAGTGCTGGGATTACAGGCATGCACCACCAGGCCTGGCTCCAGTTGAGTTCCTTTTGGAGCATCTGTCTCTAGGCAGATAAGGAGTGTTTACTCTTACCTTCCTCTGCTGGTATCCAAGCACTCATTTCAAGGTAATCAGCCAATCAAAGTGTCATTTTGGGGGTGACATTTCCTGCTCTTTCACCATCAACTTCAGTATGCCGTTCAGAAAGTAAAATCATTTTCTTCCACCATCATGCCATTATCCTGCCTCATGGACTCAGCTTCACGTGACTAGCCAGCTGGAGTCATGCTGCAATAATTGCCCAGAGTTAGCTGCTTGACTTCTCTTGTATGGTTTCACAGCAAACTGGAAATAGACATAACAATTAGACTGGTCTGTGGAACTTTACAACTGGTTCCTGGAATGTGCTGACTCTTTGATACGAGTTTAAGATAAACCAGGTACATTCCAACTGCGATGAAGTCACTTTTGTCTTGACTTATATATTATACACTCTTCTTTGTGACTCAGATTGCAGGGATTCAACTGGTATTCCTGCTTCCCAGAACCACACTTCAGTCAGTCCATCAATGGATTACCCTCTGTGGCATCCTGGATCTGTCTGCTTCTCTTTGTTCCATTTCATGGCACCTTGGGGCCAGTTCTCATATTTTGAGGGTGGCTGTTCCAAAACACCTCCCTAAGAAAATTCATAGTAATACCTTAAAATTAACTCTCCTATTCACGTTGAGATTTCCTTTTTTCAGAATACAGTTTTGCCTTTGCTTTGTTCAAATTAGGATCTGATAAGAGTCCACACACTGCATTTTGTCCTTATGTCTTTTACCTCTGTTTCACTTTAGATCAGGCCCCTCCCTTTGTTTTATTTTTAAACATATCATTGACTCCTTGAATAGAGGCACTCCTCCCGCATTCTAGGGTCTAGACTTACCTGTTTGCTTCTGTGTGGTATTATCCAATGTGTTTCTCCTCTGTATATATCTATAAATAGTCAAATTCTGGCAAGAACTTTTTTTTTTGTATTAAATTCTTTTATTGGTACATTTTAGGTACACAACACAATTACATTTCTCACTGGGAATTGTACCTTTACATAATGCATCTTGGTTCTTACTTTTTCCCCATTCCTAGCCCTCCCTTCACCCCCTCCACCCTTCCCTATTTACAAAGACTTTATTTCCACTTTTTCCATTTCTCATCATTTTTCCTTTCCCTTCTTTCCTTTCCCCTGCCCCTCCCACTACCCCTACCTCTTTGGACCTTTTCTTCCTATTTTGCATTATCGATTATTCATTCTAGTCATTGGTACATTTTAGGTAGACAATATAATGACATTCATCATTGGAAATTTGCACCTTTACATAGTCTCTCTTGGTTCTTATTTTTCGCCCTTGCCCAGCCCTCCCTTCAACCCCTCCATTCCTCCCTATTTACAAAGATTTGTTCCTATTTTTCCATTTTCTCATATTAATCCCATTCCCTTCTATCCTTTCCCCTAGCCCTCCCACTTCCTTCCCCTTTGCCCCTTTTCTTCCTATTTAACATTACCTATTATACATTTTAGTCCTTATTTACACTTTCAGTTTCTCACACCAGAGAAACTATTTGGTATTTATACATGTGTGTCCTATTTATTTCACTTAAGAGTATCTCCTCAATGTGCATCCATTTAGCTATAAATGTCTCTAATTTCTCATTTTTTATGGCTGAGTAGTACTCCATTTTATAAAAAACACCCACATTTTCTTTATCCAGACTCCAGTTGATGGGCATTTGGGCTGTTTCCAAGTTTTAGCTATCACAAACTGTGCTGCTGTGAACATGGGCATGCATATATCACTGTGGTATGATTCTTTTAATTCTTTGGGGAAGATCCCCAGCAGTGGAATAGCTGGGTCAAATGGGACTTCCAATCCTAGTTCTCTGAGGTATCTCCATACTGATTTCCACAGGGGTTGCACCAGTCTGCACTCCCACCAGCAGTGGAGCAAGGTTCCTCTTTCCCCACAGCCCCACCAGCATTTGTTATTGGTTGATTTCATGATAGCAGCCATTCTTTCTGGAGTGAGGTGGAATCTCAGAATTGTTTTCATTTGGCAAGAACATTTTATAGGTGGAGCAGCTATGCTGCATGTTCTTTTTCATGGAGAGTTCTCAATATCTGGTTTCCCTGCTTCTTGATGTCAGCGTCCACTGGGGTTGGATGGTGCAAGCCTGAATCAAAGTGATCTCCCACCTTAAGGGCAGCCAGTGCTTGTGGGGTGATAATTTTGCCCCCTGCAAATAATCCTCTTTTCAAGCAACCTGAGTTTTTTTGGTTGAGGAGCCATCTCCTCCTCTTTCTGAAGTGGCTGACTTGAGTGTGTGTCTTCAAAAGCAATCTGTATAAAACACTGAAGAACAAACCTAGACCAACCAAATCAATCCTAATAGAATAACAGAGGTCACAGCCACATTTCCCCCCTCTTTAAGGGAAGAGAAACTTTCAACAAATCAGAATAATAAGTGTACATGCGTTGAAAAGAGTTGAAAAGAATGAGGAAGGCAGTTTTATCTAAAAGATTTATTGACTGTCCTTAACTAATATAATACAATAACACTACAAGAACTATCCTATAAACTAAAGCTAGTAATGCAAAAAACAATGTCCATTGTCTGCTATAAGATAAGCTTTACGAGTAGAAAATTATGAAAAACAAAATGAAAAGTCAAATCTCAGGTACGTATAGTGTAGAAAATTCCTCTACTGAAGAGGACAGCATGAGTGGCCAGAACTCTACAGAAGCAGTGCCACCAGCCTTGAAAGCTACAGAGCAAGGAAGAATGACTTTACAAAGGTGAGAGACCTTCATTGCAGAAAATCACTCAACGTGCGAATACAGCAGAGAACCCATACAACATTTAGTGGAGCATGTGAAGAGCAGAACTGTTGCTCCAGAGCATAGTCTCATTAATGTAGATGATTAAGGAACATAGCGCAACCAAGTTAAAATACTGAAAGCCCCCCAAATGTCTAAGAAATGAAAGAATATTGAGAAACACCAGGAAATCCAAGCTGTATGTAGCAGTAGAAAAGAAATCCATTTGTTCGTTTACTTGTGTGTTTATTTCTTTGTGGTGCTGTATCACATTTTTTGGTTTAGATAGCGTTTCTCAAGATGTGTTTTCAGACATTTCCCCAGAGTATTATGCCTGAGAAGCTTGGAAGTGATAAAGCTCAGGTAGTTAAAGTTAGGAAGTGTTTAATCTTCATCACAAAGGTAGGCTCTTACAAGTTACCTAGGAAGAAGAAGAGCTTTAAGGACACCACAGTAAGAATAACACTGGACCCCAGAGAAGTGTAAGTTTAGAGGTGAGGAGAACAAAAAAGCAATGGAACTAGTACACTTTGATGTATTTAGCCATATCAACTTTTTTTCTTGTGAGATGGAAGATCCTTCCCACTTGAAATGCAGAGCAGCATGCAGCCCTCTTTCCAGGGGTTTACGTCAACTACAAGTTTGTATATTATTATAGCATTCTTACATATTATAGTATGCTGCCAGAAAACCTCAAGCCAAGTAAGGAATTAAAGAATTCAATTAAATAGTATGAAAAATAAGATGTAACTGCCAAGGAACTACTGACAGGCATGGCTGTACTTACCTGTAATCCCGGTGTCCTGGGGGGCTGAGGCACGGAGATCACAAGTTCAAGCCCAGCCTAGGCAACCTAACAATTTAGCAAGAAGCTATCCAAAATAAATGGAAAATGGGCTAGGGATATGGTTTGGTGCAAGGGCCCTGGTTAGCCCCAGTACTACACACACACACACACACACACACACACACACACACACACACTAACACACATGCACACACAGAAACTATTAAGAAAAAGAACTATATTTTCAAATGTATACAACTGGGGGCCGGGGATTTAGCTCAGTGGTGCCGCTGCCTGCCTCGCAAGTACAAGGTCCCGCGTTCCATCCCCGGTACCAAACAAACAAATGTATACAATCATTTTTTTAAAAAATATTGATCATGTAACTTAAAAAAATAAGTATATGATTATAGTCAAATTGTCAGAACATAGTACAATAAAATTAATACAAATTAGAAGATAGTAGCCGCATAAAAATTAAAATGTACATGTAAGAGAGAAATCTGTAAACAAATTGTTAAAAAAAATCAATAAATTTTATAAAGATGTAATTATATTTTATGAGTTGTTGCCAAAACTGTATTTAAAGAAAACTTTATCAGTTGAAATGTCCATAGTTAAAACTGTCATAAGTGCTTCAAATAAAATACAGTTAATGAAGTTAAGCACAAATAAGCAAAATGACAATAGTTGATTCTTTGGAAAATTTAGTTAAAATGATAATCATTCAATTGGTTAAACAAATATTAAAATGTAAATAGGATCAGAGATAAAGTAACATAAAATAGATAAAGTAACATAAAACCAAAATATTTGGAAGAATATTACTTTTAGTTAGATAACATTAATAAAGTCAAGATCAGAAAAGTGTGTGTGTGTGTAAATTGCCAGAGTGGATGCAGCTAGAAGTAGAAACTATAGTAAACTAGAGTGAACATCCTCAGGTTAATTTTGGAAATGGGTAAGATGTAAATACACCGAAACAACCTGAATTAATAACCCATGCAGTCATAACAAATTATCAAAGGACAACTAACCCTGATGGAGTTAATTTTGGAGAATTTTTTCATATGTTCAAACAGTAATTATTTGGGAACTTATTCTTAGGTGCAAAATAGAAAAAGGGACATTATTAAGTATTGATTCATTTTTTGCTATATTAAGGGCATAAATGATTTTATTTTGACAAATTGATAATTACCTTTAAACACATTTTGGGGTTAGGGGTGTATCTCAGGGGCAGAGCACTTGCCTACCAAGCACGAGGTGCTGGGTTTGATCCCCAGCACCACACACACACAAAAAAGTTTATGCACTTGGGTCGTTAATCAGCAAATACTGTATTATAATACTGTATGACAATAATTGTTTACTATGAGCAAGTAAATTGTTCTCCAGTTCATGGGTGACATAACAAAAGAAAAGCCACTCAGGACCGAGGAGGAGACTCAAGATTCCTCCCTGATTGCACTTTCCCTCTCTGCTTCTTGTCCCTGAGAACCTCTTTTGACTTCCTCCAGTGTAATGGGAGTCTGTGCTCTCATCCCTCACATCTGCCTCTGCCCAGTACAAGCCACCTTTGTACGAGTTATCACAGTGTCTGTTTAGTCTCCCTATTCCATTTTCCACCTCTTTTTGATGTAATGTTCTTGCTTAAAACCTTCCAGTGGTTTCTCATCTAATTTTGAATAAAAATCCACACTCCTTGCTCAGTCTTTAAATCACATAATTTGGCCACTGCTTACCCCTCTAATTTTATTGCCAGTTGCTCTCTGCAGTTTTCCTTGGTTCCAGCTATTTCATATCAAGCTTACTTCCTCTTCACAGCTCCTTGCTGATTTCTCTGCCATAAGCATCCTTCCCTCAGCTCTTCATACCTCCCTGGAGAGCTTGCTCTGGTCCCTCAGTGTCAAGTAGGCTGTCTTCCACGCACTCATTCTTCACATTGTAACACAGTGCAGTGGCATGTCTCTGTGTGCTTAACTAGACTGAGCTCATTAGCTTGCTTATTGTCTGTCTTCTACCCTAAAACATAAAGCCCCTGTTCATCTCTGCATCCCTAGTGCATGTGATGGTGTTTGAAATTCCTGGTAAATATTTAAGTGACTCCATGAAGTATAATCAGAGGGAAACATAAGCAATATAGTAGCGTGCTAAAAATATAAAAGCAGTAGAATTGAATAGCATTTTCACTCCTTTGTAGAACATTAGCATGTAGAAAGTTATAGCTAATAATGAAGAAAAGATGCTCATAGGGGCTGGGGATTTAGCTCAGTGTTTCTGGTGCCTGCCTCCCAAGCGCAAGGTCCTGAGTTCAATCCTCAGTACCAAAAAAAAAGAATGCTCATAGGAAATAGTATTGTAAAACTGGCAGTGGCTTAGGAGTATTGGCTTTTAATTCTGACCTAGCCACTTAACTTAAAGACAATCTAACCTTGGTTTTCTTCATATGTAGCATTAAAATATCTCCAAGGTGTTTGCTTTGTGTACTTGTACATCTGTGTGGGTAAGATCCTAGCACCCTCTCTCCCTTTCCCCCTCCCTTGTAAAATACTGTAACGATAAAGTATTCTATACCAGGTTCAGTATTTTTAAAATGTTTTATACCATAACATCGGTTTAGATGATACATGTAAATACCTGGCACTATGCAAGACACAAAATGATCAGTTAACAGTAGGTCCTTTTACTTTTAGATGGAATCTTTAGGCGGTCAATTCCAAATCTACTTCAGTCTTTTCTAGGGATTCTCAGAAGTATATATTCTTGCTGTTAAGAGTACTTTTCTGATTACTCTTAGATTGTAAACTCTTCAGTGTTTTCCTTATGACATTTATCATAATGACTTCTTGATAGCCAGTGTTCTATAAATGTTTAAAAATTCAACATGGATTTATTGTCTATTACATGTAATAGATGGGGTTAAATACAGAAAACAAAGTAAAGGAAGTACAAAGGCATATTCTGTCTGTATGTTGGGAAATATACTTAATAAAAGATTTGAATTTTTAAAAGTTAAATGATTTTGGCACCTTGGCATGTAATAAAATAAATATGGAATGTAAAACAAAACAAAACAAAAAACCCCCCAAATATTTTACTAAGATACTAGATAAAATCTTACACTGCAAAATAGGTGAAGGTTTAATAGAAATATATGTGGTTTATAACAGGATTTTGGTTGATTATGAGAAGAGAGAAATAGTTTACACACAAAAAAGTAACAATAGGAAACTTTTATGAAGAATATATAATTTTTAAGCAATTGAATGAACATAGGTCTAATATCTCCAAAGTACATACAATAAAAATTTTGTTCAAGAAACATCATGTGATGCAAAGAAATCATTAGCATAAAAAGCTTCTAAGGCAAAAGCATTAAAAACAAAAAAGGTTCTAACTAATCTAGCTTTTTACTTCCAAGCCAGCTTCTTTTTTCTCATAATAAACTTATTTTGAAGCAGAATTGAGGGTAAGGTACTGAGATTTCCCACCTAACCACAAATATAGCCTTCCATACCATCATAATCAGCACCGATTTGTTAAAACTAGTGAACCTATATTGACCCATGGTTATTACCCCAAGTCTGTAATCACACTAGGGTTCCCTCTTGGTAGTGTGGCTTCTGTGGATTTTGATAAATGTATGATGGCTCATTTCTGTCTTTTCAGTACCATACTGAATATTTTGTGCCTGTTTATTACCCCCCCAATACCTGGCAACCACTGATCTTTTTACTGTATGCATCATTTTGCCTTTTCCAGAATGTCATATAGCAGTAATGGCATACCTTTTACAGCTTGCAGTTATAGAAACAACCTGCTGTGGCACATGTACCATAGGTTTGCCACCATGGTCATATAGCCTACTCAGATCGGCTTTTCTCATAACATACACTTATGGTTCTTCCATGTCTTTGTGTGACTTGACCGCACATTTCTTCAAATACTCAATTGCCTGGACAAGTCAGTGTATTTATGCCTCTACTGGAAGATATATCCTGGGTGCTTCCACATTTTGGCAAGCAAAGCTGTTATAAGGATTTTCCAAGCTAGCTTTTTGTTTCCTGCCAGTCATTTAACTTCTCTAGATTTCAATTTCCTTATCTATAAAATTTAGTTGATAATCTTTAAGGATTCTTAGATTTGAAATTATTAGGTTATCTAGCTAAATATCATGAAACTTTGTTATCTTGGTTGTGAATGACTTTATAAGTTGATAAAGGATTTCTAGTAGAAAGCAATCTGGTCCTATATTATAAAAGTGTAATCTGTTCTTAATTTTTTGATCAGATCCTTCTACTTTGGGGGTATACTTAAACCAAAATGGAGTTTAAAAAGTAAGATTGATTTTTTAAAAAAGATTCTCATAGTAGAGTAATTCATAAAAGCCAGATAAAACTATGGGAACAATTTAAATCTCCAGTAGTATAAAAATATAAAATGTATGAAGACAGCACCCTAGCACCTTACTCGGTGTGGTTCTACCATAAGTAAGAGGATCTAAGAGAAGAGCTTTTACCAAATACAGAAAGATGATGGAGGATGGCATTCTGTTCTTCTCTTTGCTGTTTTGTGTGTCTCATTGCTAAACTCAACTATGCTAGATGTTGCCTGCTGGACTCATAGTTTCCCCTGTTGCTGAAGCCATTGCAGGGCTTAAACATGTGGTACTGCACCCATGACAAGGAAACTTTGCACTTGGAAAAGAAAATTAACATGGTCATGAAGGAATTAATGTTACAGTAACTGTGTGTCCCAGTTTTTGCCAAGAAAGCCTTGGCTTTTGTCTGATGTCTTGGTGTGAATCTCAACATTGTCCCCTCACCCCTCAAACGTATCCCTGTTTGGACAGTAAGTCACCCTTTAGCCAAGGGTCTTTCTATTCGCTGCAGTGCTGTAGTAAGGAAACATTTTCTTTTATTTCAATTCAATTTACTTTGACATTTATTTAACCTGAATCCATTATGTTGTGAGATACAAAGGAAATAAGGCAAAATCCTTGCTACCAAAATAGTTCACATTAAGTACTGATTTTTCCTCTTTAGTTTGATAAAGTATAGTCTCATCAATCAGAGGGCTCCTAGCCCAGGCTCATGCCTATCCACTTAGAGAACTCCTTTCTGACTATCTCTGGCTCCATCCCTCCATCTCTTGTGGCATTGTTCCCAGCTAAGGAGCTATCCTCCACCACACCACACTCTGGGTGGCTGAGATAATGTGATTCCTTGCTTCCAGGGCCCACCCAGACCTCTTCCCTTGGACATATGTGCTCAAGGGCCCTCACAGAGTATGTTCAGCCAGAGATGAGAGAAGAGCACAGGCCGTAGGCTGGAGGGAGGAGCTAGAGTAGGCTCCCCTCACCCTTATACATTCTGAAATTCTAGAATTTTAATTTTGTACCTGGTCTATCAGGTAATTTTGGATGGCTATTCCTCAAGGCAGGAGAATAGAACACATTTTATGCAGTAGTTTATGTCCTTGAATTGTAGCTTGTAGATATTTAGACACATAGTATCTGGGCCTCCAGTTGCATTCTTGCTATGGACTCATAAACAACAGAGGCAGGCCTGCTGAAGAGTACAACCTGTGTCTGTCCCATGACCTGTAAATTCCCAGTCTGCTCCTGCCCTCTCACCTGTGCTGCTCAGTTGTACCAGCCTCGACACTGTGTGGAGCACCTTGGATACACACCCTCCTACCTTGCACTCTTGCTCCTTCTCAGTGTTCTTCCCTGAGGTTGCTATAGGATCTCTCCTGTCACAGTCTATAGGTCCTTTTCCCCCTAAAATTATTACCAGCGAACCCTTGCCTGCCCCGTCTTAAGATTTTATACTCAAACTCTTACTGTCCCTTTCCTGCCTTATTTAATCCCTTATGATACATCATCATCAAAAAATCAGAATTATGAGCTTTTCCCCCTACATATCCTTCTTCCAAAAGCCCCTAAATACTGACTTTTTTCTTCAAATATAGCCTATTCAACAAGTGGTGGTGGGAAAATTAGGTAACTGTTTGCAGAAGATTGAACTTGGCCCCATATCTCTCACCATGTACTAAATTAAAAATACATCAGAGATCTAAGCATTAAAACAAACATTGAACCTACTGGAAGATAAAATAGGTAAAACACTTGAAGTCACAAGTATAGGAAATGATTTTCTAGACAAAACTGAAATTGTACAAGAAATAACAGCAAGAATCAACAAATGGGATTACATCAAGTTAAAAAACTTTTTGCCACCTGTTCCTCAAACAGAGGACTAATATCTAGAATATGCAAGGAACTCAAAATAGACCACCTAAAATAAAGAGCCAGTCAAGAAATGGGCAAATGAAATGAACAGACACTTCACAGTGGAAGAAGTACGTGTGGCCAGCATATACTCTAAAACCTTGGTTTGTGAGCATAATTCATTCTGGAAATGTGCTTATAATCCAAAGCACTCATATATCAAAGCGAATTTCCCCATAAGAAGTAATGGAAACTCAGACAATTCACTCTACAACCCAAAAATATTCATATAAAATGATTATAATACTGTAATATAATAAAATACAAAATATAATGAAAAATAAATTAACCTGCACTTTGAAAACCTTCATGGCTGATGTGAGGGAGACAAGAGAGGAGGGTTACTGTGTAGGATGACTTTCACTATCACTAAGGGAATCACTGCTCTCTATTGGCTCAGTGGAATCTTTTTCTTTCCATGCAACTTTAATAAAAAACCTATCCAATGATGCTTGCTTTTCCCTGCTTTTGAGGATTTTTTGGAATTGTGACATTGCATCGTCATTAAGCAGATTCGTTGCTCACAGTGCTACAGCCTTATTTGGAAGGTGCTTTTCTACAAAATTTTGTACTATTTTCTACATATGACATTCAGTGTCATGTACTACTTGCATCACAAGATGTTGTTCATTTATTAAGTTAAAATTTATTAGAAATGTTTCCTCATCTTGCAGACCACTTGCAGAAGAAGTAACTTACAATCCAAGGTTTATTGTGTATGAAAAAATATTCAACATCTGTGGCCATTAGAGAAATGCAAATTAAAACAATACTAAGATTCTATCATACACCAGAAAGAATGGCAGTCATCAAGAAATCAAAAAGTAACAATTGCTGGTGAGGCTGGGGTGAAAATGAAACCCTCCTACATGGTTGGTGAGAATGAAAACTTATCAGCCATTATGAGATCAGGATGGAGATTTCTTAAAGAACCAGAATTAGAAATTCCATATGACCCATATATCCCTCTTTTAGATATCTTCCCCCCAAAACTTAAGATATCATATACTATAATGATACATGCAAACCAGTGTTTAGAGTAGTTAATTCATAATAGCTAATTCATAATAGTTAAATTCTGGAAGCAGAATGTATACCCATCAACAGATGATTGGATAAAGAAAATGTGGTATCTGTACATAATGGAATACTACCTGGCTATAGAGAAGGACAAATTTGAGATATATGTAGGAAAATGAATGCACCTAGAAAATATAATGTTAAGTGAAATAAACCAGACACGCAATCTCAAATACAGTATGGTATCTCTCATTTGAGTAAGGGAAAGTACAAAGAGAAAAATGAAGGATGGATAGGCGACAAGGGGATGGATGTATTGCAAATGGAAAGGGGGCCAAGAAAACATGGGTGAGAGGAGAGGGGGAGGAGAAGGGGAAATAAATAGAATGAAGACATGTACAAGGAACCTGACAGCCTGAATGAATGTGAACATTATATGCCATAAACATGAGCTAAGATTAATAATATCAACCAGAATGAAAATGAGGAAAGGGAAATTAGAGGAGGGAAAAGGAATGGAGATTAAAAAAAGGATCAAGCTGTATTATGTACACGTACCCACTCCCCAAGATGATTGTAAGCTGTATGTACTACAAACTTATATTAATAAATTTTTAAAAATTAGTTTTTATATTTTAAAATAACCCATTTTGAAGAGTTAACTATTCTTTAAGGCAAGTTACTTTTTTCCCCCCATTAAGTTTATTGGTACATTTTAGATATACAATACAGTTACATTCATCATTGGGATCTTGTACCATTACATGAGTATCTTGGTTCTTTTTTTTTTCCCCTTCCCTTGCCCTCCCTTCATCCCCTGCACCCTTCCCTATTTGTAAAGACCTTGTTTCCATTTTTTTCCTCTTCTCACATTTTTTCCTTTCCCTTTTTTCCCTTCCCCAACCCCTCCCAATTCCCCTGCTCTTTTAGACCTTTTCTTCCTGTTACACAATATCAGTTATACATTTTTAAAATTACAATATTAAGATCTAGGAGACATTACCACAGATTTTGCAGAATTTAAAAGGATATAGAAAGCATATTACAAAAATCTTTTTGAAATAAATTTGACAACTTCTAAGAAGTAACTTAGAAGACAAATTAATGAAACTAACTCTGGAGGAAATATAAAATTTGAATAGCACCTATTAAAGAAAGTATATTCCTAGCTTGAAAACCTACCTATATGACAACAGCAGGCTCATAACCATTTTAACTGATAAATTATATCAAACAATTAAAGCAGAAAAAAGAAGGAACACTTCTCCCCTCATTTTAGGAACTCAACATTGTGCTAATCCTAAAATTGGATAAAGATAATAGAAGAAAAAAGTATGAACATAGATAGAAATTTGTTTAACAAAACAAACTCTTAGAAGTCAGATCTGGCAGTATGTAGAAAGTGGTTTTGTTATAGGGATGGCAGTGTTGTTTCAGCATTGAAAGATCCACTCCCAAAGTCATCATTTTAAGAGAGGAAAGGAGAAAGCTATATGACCCTGTCACTAGTTAGAGGAAGAGTATTGGACTAAATTCTACAGCTGTTCATGGTAAAAGCTATCAGGAGACTAAGAGTAGAACAGAACCTTCTCAACAGATCAAAGACATGTACTCCATACTTCCAACAAAAACTCTTTCTATGAATGGAGACGATGCAATGCTTTCTCCCTAAAGTGGGGAACAAGGGCATATATGCCTACTCTTCATCAGTCCATTAGACTTTGAAACATAGGTCTAAACCAAAATAGTCTGGCAATAAAATGACACAACTAGAATAGGATTGGCACGGCAGAAGCAAAATCTTTATATGTAGATGAAATGATCATCTACAGAGAAAATACTAAGAAATCTCTAGGAGCCCCTAGAACTTGTACTTGAATTTAGCAGGATTAGAAAACACAAAGTATATATAAAAATTCAGGTCTGTGTATACTTGCTATAAATGAAGAACTGGATATTGAAATTTAAAAGTTATGTAGGAGTACAAAGGACCCAGAAAAGCCAAAAACAAAAACAAAAACAGTGTTGGAAGACGTTTAGCACCCAATTTTAAGACTTCTTCTAAAGCTACAGTAATCAAGACAGTGTTGGTGTAAGGAAAGACATATAGATCATTGGAATAAAACATAGAATCTAGAAATAGAACCACACATATATGGTCCACTGAGTTTTGAAAGATTATTTAACATTAGCATTTTATAGAATATAAACTTGATTCAAGAGCCGAGGAAGAGATAGTGTCTTCAGCAAATGGCACTAGAACACCTGGTATCCATATATAAAAAATTAACCTCAACCCTTTTATTCCATACATGAAAATAACTTGGAGGGATCTATGAACCTAAATAAGAAAGCCTAAAAGTATAAAACTTTAAGAAGAAATTATAAGGGAAAATATTTATGAATTCAGTGTAGGCAAGAACTACCTAGGGTACAAAAACCATGATGTATAAAAGAAAAAAAATTGATAAATGAGATTCCATCAAAATTTAGAACTTTAAATGACATCCTTAAAATGAAAAGTAGTCCTTAAACAGACCATATTTACAATGCATAAAACCTATGAGCAGAATGTATAAAGAATTCTTAGAGCTCATTAATAGACAACCCAGTTAAAATGTAGACATAAGATGATAAATAGCCAGTATAGCACAAGGAATAGTGTGCAATTCTAAAATCAGAAAAATACTAATCAGTACAATAATAAGATTGAATTATACACTCATTAGGGAGATGAAGTCAAAAGTTTTAAAAGTAAGGCAAGTTACTTAAAGCAGCAATTGTCCACCCTGTCCTCACTTTTGGAGGTAGCTGTTGTCAGCTCTGTTGGATGATTTTTTTGGTTTTCCTACATTTCAACATTCTTACATTTCTGTTTTCTAAGTTTGCAGCTTTAGGTTTTCTCTTGTTTTGCATTCCAGAGGACCAGACTTAAGCACCTTCTTAACCACTGTCACACCCTGCACTTGCACAAATACCTGTCCAGCTGTCCGCTTCTTCAAATGATCAGATTGTGATTTGTGGTCAGGTCAAGATCTAATGTTTTAAACTGAACACAATTTACAGCTGAGTCACATAGTGTACTGTGCTTGTTTTTCCTTCCCCTGTTGCATTTTATTTTTCCTGGAGTTAAAAGTTGCCATGCACTTCGTTTGTTTCCTTTTCGAGGTTATCGGCATCAGTTCCACCAAGGTGTTCAGTTGTGTGTATCGTTTATCATTGTGTTTCAGACATGTGTATTCTACTGTCTTGACACAACCTTGTAGAGCTGTCAGGTCCTTGCTAATCTCAGTGGTCATTCTAGGGTCCCCTGGAGCTCCAGGGAGCCAGTCCTCTCTCTGAGACTCGTTTATCCTCAACAGAGAATTTGGTGGTTGCAGCAGATACAGTCGCTGTTGTTTTTAAAGTATTTATTTGAGAAAATTATGAAAAGTAACTATGCTGGTATTTCTCTTTTATGTGTTGTGATGAAGATAAACTTGAATTTAAAAATAAAGAATGTATTCTTTTATTTAATTGTTTTGTTTAGAGCATATTAAAAACTGCATTGTATTCTGTCTTCATAGGCTGTGAAAATCAGAGAGGTCTGTAATTGCCCACCACTTTCTGGACCAGATCCTCGATTACTATTCAAACTTAGCATGAAGAATTTTTGTCAAGAATTGGAAAAAGACCAAAATACCACTTTTAAGAAACAGAAAATGGATCCTCTTCCCACTCAAAAACAGGAGCAAATACCATTAACATACATAGTAGAGAAGCAAACTGGGAGTTGAATTAAAATTTATGAGACTCAGAATATGTGAAGAATACAGTAATCTTTACCGTTTTTATGTTACTTTTTAGAAAATTATGTTTGAAATGAAAATGGATATTTAGGGTTAAATCATGTGTATTACAGATACTGTACTATCTAAATTCTTCTAAGTATTTATTTTTCATGAAATATTGATGTATTTTAATCTATTTTAAAATAATTTCAGTGAGGAAAATGTCACAGAATAAATTTCCATTACACATTTTTACTCTCTTGTACTTCCTTTTTTGATTTGGAAGGCAGACCCCTTGTGGATGAAAAACCTGAAGGTGCAGTAATTGTTAGTGTAGAGAGGGTTTCAGCCGAGCCGAAACTGGATTTCAGAGTCTGGGTGGTTATGATGAACCAGGAAACTCATAGTCTGCTTGCAGGAAATGGTTTGCATTGAGGGAGGATTATGTGGACAGTGGGACCTTGGGATAGAGGATTTCCTGGTCTTCGCCTATGGATGAGTGGGGAAGGGCTGTCAGCAGAAGTGGAAGAAGCACTTTTCATGGAGAGGTACAATGGTCCAGGTGAAAGAGCAAGCAACAGAATGAGGAGGAAGATCATCTTTAGGCTGTCACAGTGTGTTTCTGAAGTTGTCACAAATCATGTCATTTTAATTCTTCATCAGTGCTACATTTTGGAAGTGGCTGGCATTCTCAGAGAGGACAGCTACTCTGCCAGTGAGGGTTCTACCACGAGGGGCAGGCGAGCTACTGCTGCAAAGGCTGTCTCCCCAACTGGACAACATCAAGAGGCTGCCAGATGAAGACTGCAGAGAAATAGCCATAATGCCCAGAAATTAATGTACTATATAAACATGGAAGTAAGATTTAAACACATTATTATTTTGTACTACCAAATTGGTGAAGTCTAGTGATGGTTAAGTTACAAGTAGTCTTAAGAGTTGGAACATTTTTCTTGTAACATTTATATTAAATACTTTCTTAAAAAATTAAGAGGGAAAGAAACTATTTACTGGGTATATACAGTGAGCTGGGCCTCATTCATTTATTCTACAACCTTATGAAATACATGTTTTCTCATTTTACACCAAAAAACATGCGTGGAGAGGTTAAGTTACATACCCAGTGTCTCTCACCTAAAAAGAGCAAAGCTGTACCTGTCTGAGTACTATTCTGTCCATCTTCCACAGCTCTTGGGTATCCAAGACTATAAACTATCAAAGATAAGGAACAAGTCAACTTTCAGTTTGTTAGTTTCTTCATGTGTGGTGTCAGTACAGGGAAAGATAACTATGGAATCAGATCACATGTGCTGTCTGCAGAATGATTGTCCAAGTCTTTCTCTCAGACTCTTCTATCAAAATCTAAGTGAGAAGCCTGGGGTGAGGCCAAATAGAGTGGGCCCTACCTGCCTGTGGAAGCCCGTAAAGTCTGTTCAGTTTGCTTAGACAAAACATTTACCTAGTTGCTGAGAAGACAAATTCAGACCCTGTTTATATTTCTCATGGCTTATCACATATTGCTTTTAAGGTATTTCTTGATCTGCATAGAAGATAGCACTTCTAAGGGAGAGGTTCACAGGAACTGTTGTCCATCATGTCATTCTTTATTTACGCTTCTGGTGATTGAAGTTTTATAAGAGGCTCCGTGTAACACATAAAGATGTTTGGAGAATGTCACCTAGAGCTAACCAGTAAAACACACTAATTTCCCTGCAGATTTCCCAAGAAAATAATGTGTGGAAACCCTGATCTGTTTTTCTTCCATCTCATTGTCACATGTAATTGTGTTGTTCAGACTTCTTAAAAACATATACAAGTTGGCATCATGTTAGAAAGAGCAGAGATAATACAGAGGTAATATATTCATAGCACCTATGTGAAAGGTGTTTTACCCATAGAGTCAAATATAAAAAATGTTACATTTTGGCTCAGGGTTTTAAGAGAAATTAACAATTTGAATGTAAGATGTATACTTTTAAGTGTTATATGGAAACAGCCTCTATGTTCTGCATTTAGTTGTAGATCTTTTGTTGTTATCTCTGCTTTTCCTGCTCCTATAGGATTTGGTTGTTGACTGGTTAGTTAGGTGCAGGAAGCTAGCAAATTCAAGGCATAAACTTAGTCTAATCTCTTCTATAATTCAGATAGTTGTAATCTGGATAGAGACTATCCTCTGAAACCAAAAGAGAATGTAGCTGGGCATTGTGGCTCATACCTATAATACCTGCTACTGGGGAGGCTGAGGTAGGAGGATTGCAAATTTGATGCCAGCCAAGGCAACTTAGTGTGAAACTTTGCCTCTCAGAAAACAACAAGAAAGAGCTGAGATGTAGCTCAGTGGTAGACTCCCTAGATTCAATCCCCAGTAATACACACACACACAAACACACAGAGAATATGTATATTTACCTGTATATATCTGATACCTCAATAGTTTTTTGCACATTATAAGCATTTGGTTAACATTTTATTTACCACCAACATTAATCATCTGGTCAAAGAATTAAAAAAAATCATACTTTGTGAAATCTCTGCCTTTTGGTAGCTGTGGGACCCTACCCTAGAAAAGTTACCTAAACTCTAACCCTCATTTCTAAATCTGACAGCCCTCATCCATCAATGTGATGATAAAATGAAATGTATGCAACGCCTCAGCCTACTGTTATAGAGCTCCAGTCACCATTTTTATTGAGTGCTTGTTTTGTACTGAGCACCACACTAAGCATTTTTCAAGCACTCTTGAACCTTTGTGCAGCCCTGTATGTAGAGACCACTGCCCTCCATTGTAGATCAGCAAACTGAACTTTAGAGAGTGAATGAAACTTGCTCAAGGTTAAGCTATGGAAACAGCAGAAGCAAACTTTACCCATAAGAACAGAAAACCAACTCAGTCATGAAAATTCATTGCCTCACCTAACAGGAAACCCCATGTGTCTCCCCGCTTTGGGCACAGTTTAATTCAGAGGATCACTGTGTCATCAAACAGTGTCCTTTTTCTTTTGAGTCTTTCTCATCTCTGGTCACTGAGCCCTGATGGCGGTGAGGTGACTTCAGGCAGCTCCATGTTTCACTCGTGTCCAGGTGGGAAGAGTGATTGTCTTCACACCTGCTGAATGAAGCCTTCCACACTGGGGGAGGCGGGGTGCAGGATTAACTTGGACCTGTCAGTGCCCAGCCCCGGGGCCGAGGAGAGGAGGGGTACTCAAAATCACCCACAGTTGCCGCTGCATTGTGGGACAGAGCAACTGCAGGGCCTGTTGAGTAAGCAGCAGGGCCAGAATTAAAACCTGTAATTGTTATCCTCTTTTGTCGGAAAGAAACAAGAGAATTTCTTCACAGTTTGATCTGAAATGGAACTTGATCCCAACAAAAATAATGTAGCATGAGTTTCACATTGGCAGTAGAATATTTGCTTAATGTTAGTATATTTACCATACAAGGCTTGTCTTGTTTTTGTTGTTTTAAACCTAAACTATATCCTCAAAACCAACCTGTAAGATTAAAAGACAAATGGCATTATTTACTGCAAGGAGAGAAAACCAAAGGATGGAAGAATCAGATTATCCAAGTGTGAACTTCAAGTTAATGACTGAACTGGGGCTGAATCTAAAAGATTCTCTGCTTTGTAACCAACTCATTGTTCTTTCTGCAGCACCACATCTTCGGAGAAGCAGGTATTACCTTCATTTCTTATCTGGAAACCAGAGCTCAAAGATATTAAGCAGTGTGTGCCCAGAAGTACTCAGCTCTGAATGAGAGAACTGAGATTCAGATCCTCATCGTCTGACTAGTCTGTGCTTCTCATTCACTTACTGCCTCTTCAGTTGGCAGATCTCGTGAAGGTAGTGAGGATGAAAACTGTGTGTTTCCCTGCAGCCCTCTCTTATGAGCAGCAGGGCCAATACTTCTTTCCCCTTGTTTAAAAGCACTCATTTGAATACTCTGACAGCTGATAAAAGTATACATTTGAAGCATATTTGTACATGTGAAGGATAAAATTAATCACCTCATAATGTGCTTATTAGGGTCTAGGGAGTTCTTCAGTTTCTGGTGAGAAATGGACCCCATTCCCTTCCGGAAGAAGCCTCAGCTTTCTACCCCTCCATCCTGGTCCCCTGAATCCTATCAGAAATGTTTAGCCACTGGCTCCCTGTCTCCAAATCTCCAAGTACTCCTTTCCTGGTACTTGCTTTGTGTGTGAGGAACCTCAGACCACAGCTCTGTTTTGAAGGGTTGGAATGTCTGGACTCATGACCAGAATCTCACAACCTTGGCTGTTGAGGAGCGGAGACTGCTGAGCAGAGGGCAGAAGTCACAGTGGCTTCTCTTCCAGCTTTCAGAATCTCTATCAGCAAAGATCACATAATGATCTCTGATCATTATGTGTCCTCTGGTGTCAGCAGAACTCCAGCTAAAAGAGCAGAAATTTGTGGTTTTAATTTGCTAGAGTTGCCTAGTTATGTGAGAGAGAAAAATACAAAACTTTTTGTAGGCTCTTGGAAATAACGAAGCATAGCTGGCAGATTGTCTCCTCTTTTGAGAATATAAAAGAAATTAAAACTCGTGTATTAATTTTGACCAACAGACCCAAAGTATAACCGTATTTTTGTAGGTTAGAGATGATGATGGTCTACTTAAGGACTCTGGGGTTCTATACTTAAGGATATATTTTCTAAATCACCTTGTTTTTGCACAGAAACAAATTAAAATTTTCCACATTAATTCCCCTATCATGTTATTGTAGTTATGAGAGAATCAAGGGCAACATCACTGGTCTTATTTTTTTCTTTGGGAAAATGGGATAGTAACATTTCCCTTACCCAATTCCTAGGATTTAAATATAGTAACATGTATATGCTTTGTACAGCATCCAAAGGGCTGTACCTGTGCTGATTCTTACATGTTAGCATTATTAGGAGAGGACATTGTCAGAGGGCAGCCACTTACCTGATCTGTCACAACTCAGAACTGATGATGATTTGCCCTTGTCTGGAGAATGCTCCTGATTCCCATCAATTCCAACATTCTAATGCTTAAACCTACAGAAATGGTCAGTCTTTACCTGGAATCACCAGTCCAGTGTCCACGTGATGGGCCGGAAGAATGAGAACTGGAGTTTGTTGAGCACTACAAAGGGCAGGATCCCACAGCCTTTTCTCTCCTTTTCATCTTCACAGCACCCATACAAGCTATGGACTGATCCCGAAACTGGAGGTAGCACAATGGGGCTTTTCTGGACCATTGTCGCTTGACAGGTCACACAGATAGCCGAGGTCCTTGAGACCTGGATGCTTTAACTGCCTTTAACACCTGCTCCTTCACTTGCAGGAAATGAACACAATTGGCAGAGCAGCAAGGGAAGCACTTATTTGGGGCCCTTACTTTGTTCTGGAGCTTAGAGCTTTTCTCCTACTCCTTAATCTCTGAAACTCTCTGTTACCTCATCTCGTAACAGCAGCTGCAATGCCTAGCAGCTGACCGAAAGTCAAGAAAAGCTCCCAGGGACAGGTATTAGACAGAAAAAGTGCTCCATGAGTTCAGGGAAACAGGGAGATAGATCTTTTGCAAATGGGAAAGGGGGTAACAGATGGAGAGGGAGGGAAGGGAAGAGAAGGGGATGCAAAGAGAAGAAGGGTGTGTTATGTACATGTGCTAACTCCCCACAATGAGTATGATCATTATGTACTGCAAACGTACTAATAAAAGTAAACATTTTAAGACAGAGGAATTGAGAACAACCAGTAAGTCGGCTTCTTTCCGTCTTAAACTAGGAATCCATCTCAATTAGGGATAATCCAACAATCAGAAAAATTGTTTAAAATAAAAGATACAAGTGCTGCCACAAAGAGTTTTAGAATTGTGCTGTACAATCATATCTTTTTAAGATGCCTCTGTCTTGGAAAGCTAAGAAGGTGGGCAAAATCGGTTCTTAGATAGTCATCAGGAAAGTAACATTCAAGAGAGTAAGAAAAGCACTTCAAACAGATGAACTATTTTTTTCCTTTGGGAACTACCATGGTTTGGGTGGGGTTTGAGTGTCCCCTAGGGGTCCATTTAGATAGGAGGCTTGGTCCCCAGGGTAAGGCTAGTGGCCTTAGTGGTAGGCCTTCAGATCGCTGGGGATGTTGATCTTGGAGAGGATGTGGGATCCCAGGTTCTCTCTCTTTGACTTCCTGTTTGGTCATATAATCTCTTACACATACATGCATCTCTGCCACAATGTGACATAGCCAAGAGAGAGAGCCCTCACTGGAATTGAGCTGGTGCCAATACCATGCCTGTAAACCTCCAGAACTGTGAGTTAAATAAACCTTTTTTATATGTAAAAAAAAAAAGTAAAAATTTTAAAAAGATGTTGTCACAGTACTACTAAAAAGGTTGAAAGAATTAAGGAAAGAATATGTAAATATGGGCAAACAAGCAAGCAAGACCAGTATTTGTGTGAAGTAGTTTTGGGTGAACTTTACTTACTAACACAGAAGGGAGGCCTCACCCACAGGTATCTCCACATCACCTTCCTCAGTGCCCAGAGTTTGTAAGCTCCAGTTCTACCTGCAAGCCCTCGAGGCATTGTGTAGAAAAAGCCCACCAGTTGTGTACCCCTTAGTCACTCACTCCCCCTATTATCTGCTTTATTTTTCTTCACAGTACATCTGTCCCACTGAAATCATAGACCTATTTGACCCTAATGACTACCAGAAGTCATTTGGACCACCATCTTTGACGTGAGCTAACCACAATGAACTAACTCCTCCTCTCAAGAGAACTATTTTAGGAAACAAGAAGATGTGGCTTCAATCCTGCCTTCCTTGCCAGCTGTGTAATGATCCAGTCACCCTGCCTCCCAGAACCTCAAGTTGTCCTTTTATGTGTAATGTGGAGATGGAGCAAGCTCTTTTCCCACTCCTACAACACTGTCCCAAAAGCACGCCACTGTCTCCTGACCACAGACCAAACCACTGCTTCATACATGCTTCTTAACATAGTGTGAAGACTAGTGACTTTCTGCCTTTTAATACATCGGTCTTCACAGTTCTCCCTCTAGCTGTGCCTTAAAGGTGTACCCATGAGAGCCGGCCTCTGTGTCACACAGACCTGGGGGGAGGCTTATGGGTGTTGAGAGGTTACTTCACTCTCTGACTCTGTTTTCCTCCTCTGTCAGAGTCAGTGTCAGAGTGGCAGTGAGGCTACACCAATGCTCTCCCTGAGATTTCTGTGGCACTCAGGATGAGGCCACTAGAAGTGCAAAGGATTCACACCCTCAGGGGCATCCCCGAGCTGGTGGGGATCCGAGGCAGTGGATGTGGGACTTAGCCTTCTAATCCTTTTGCAATGATTCAGGTCTGTTCTAGTTTGTCACAGGGCTGAGCCCCAGGGGCCCAGATCATTAACCTACTTGCTTATGTATTCTTCATTGGCTTTTCTCTCCTGCTTGTCTCCCCTCTGTCTTAGCCACTTTGCTTAATACTGAGATACAATACAGTACCCATCAGCTGCAATATAAAAGAGGAAAAGCTTTTTGTAGCTTACAGTTTGTAGAGTTTCAAGTCCATAGTTGGCTGGCTCCAAGACAAGATGATATTGCAGAGGGGTATGGTATCCAGGAAGCAGAGAGTCAAGGGAAGAACTAGGAAGGGAGATGAACTCTGTAGACGATTCCCTTAGTGATCTGCCTCTTCTGACCAAATCCCATCTCCTAAGAGCAAGTCAGCTGTAAGCCCTCAAAATCTACCTTTCAGAAGCTCTACCCTTGAACATGTGAGGCTTTGAGGGACTATCTAGATATAAAACATAATACCTTCTTTATCCCTCCTGAGTCACAGTACCTGAAGCCTACTGTCCACCTCAAATCTGTCATATAGCTTACTGTGGGGGAACCCAAACTAGGAAGCTGGCTAACATCATTATTAAATCTCTCAGCAGCCCTGTGGGGAAACTCTACCCAAAGGAGTGTTTGAAGTGAATTCGAAAAGCAAAGGGACTTTCTGCTCAACAGTTCCCATGGTCTGGGAATGCACAGCTAGAGTTTAGAGCAGAATTTACAGGACAACAATCAGCAGAATTAAAAGCAGTTTGTTCTCAGAAATGTTTGTTTTGACCATTATGTCCCCTCTGCTCTGACAGGATTATTTAAATTAAGTCAACATGTCACATAACAAATCATTCCATTCTGGCCCGTCCCCTGATCAAAACTCCTATACAATATGTTGCAAATGCTTTTCTTCTACATCTTTGTTCTCATATCCTTGAGTTACACATGGATATCCACAGAGGTTCCAGCTCACTGCTGATTCCCTGAAGCACTCTTATCCTGAACTAGCACCCCCTCTAGACCCTCTCAGTGACTGATCTAAAGTCTCATTTCTGAGTAATTTTTTTCATCCTTTATACAGCCATGGTTGTATACTGCGACAAGTGGTGCCCAATGTGGGGCACTAACTCATGTATGAGGCAAAGAAACAATGGGAGTAGAACTGTGAGGTATGAAACTGCAAGGCAAAACCTGCAGCACAAATTGACATAGAGGACCAGCTTCTCAGAGCCTTAAAAGGAACAAGAGCATCTAATTCATCATTTTAATCTGTGAGGGAGACATAGATAGCCATGGAATAGCTTGGAGCACCTTGGCAAGGTTCCAGTCTAGGTCTTTTCAACCCAAAGTTTATCATTGTCCAATTGCTTACTGAGCAGGGGCAGTGTTTTTTTATATACTAATTTTATTATCTCTTGCTTTTATCTTCTCTCTTGGGCTACTATCAGGGGATCACCTAGAGGTCTCTTGGCTGTTCAATTTCTAAGTGTATGGGGACAAATCATTTGTTTCTTATTTTTCTCTTTTACTTTCATTTCTCCTGCTTTGCCTATGATATGGGTCAAACTTTATCTAAAGAGATAAAACAATGTAAGCAACATTCATAATGTCTTTTAAGAACATCCAACTGTGAAATAAAAATTTTTTTTTGGTACCAGGGAACTAACTCGGGACCTTATGCTTGTGAAGCAGGCAGAGGAACCACTGAGCTAAATCCCTGGCCCCTGAAAAATAAAATTAAAAAAATAAAATAAAATAATTTTTAAAAACAGAAAAAGAAAACCGAGAAAAGCAGGGAAAGAGAGGGAAAACAAAGAAAATAGGGATAAAAGCAAGAAAAGCCAAGCCAGTAAAGCATGCTAAACTGGGATAAACTATCAGTACAATAGAAACTCCTATTAGTAATTTTATAGGGACTCAAAGCTGATGGCCATCTGGAGAGTGCACTCTGATTACCACACCTGCAGCTGTTTTGTTTTGAGCTCAACAATGTTTTTCTCTCTCTCTTTTTTTTTTCTTTTTCTTTTGGCTTTTTGGCTTTTTGGCTTTTTGGGATTTCCAAGGAAACTTATTTATATAAGATTTCAAAAAGAACGTTATCTCAAATGCTTGATACCAAGAAAATTGGCTTTATAAATGCACCATCTATTGTTGCCTGTATACAGTAATTTACCAGTTTTTTCATTAGTATTCAAGAGATAAACATAAAAAGGGAATTAAGAATCCTATAATGGGGGAAAAGACTCTTAGGGGTTAAAACTAAAAACACACAGGTTCTCAACTTCAGCATGCCTGTCTGTGTGTACTGGTGCCCCTCTTATAAGAATATAAGTTATAGCCTTCTTATGCTGCCTCTGGAGTCCAATTTGGATCTAAACAAGTAAATTCATTTCTTTTCCACTTGGGGACTCACCTGGAAAATTCTGTGCCTGCATGTAACAGGTTCTGGGGGAGAGGAAGATGTATTCCAACCCCATTTTTGGGTGGCCCACTCTACCTAGGATTTTCCATCTCTGCACAGGAGCCATAGCACACTCAAGACTGTTGTTTTAAGGACAGCAAAATGGACACAGGGAGAGATAAAACTTATACTTGGGATAACCAAATTACTTCGTGCATGAAACAAAATAAAAAATTAGAGTATAACCACTGCCTCTTAAATGTATAGGAAATATGCTCCAGAGTACACATAAAACCCCCATTGGAGGAAAACTCAGCCACATGGACCAACCAATTATAACAAACATTCTAAGTCTAGTAAAACAAAAATAAGAAATAGAAATTAGTCCTGGAACTTTGCCCAGATGTTCTGCTGAACATAAATACTATTTCTTAAATTTACAAGAGCCTATTGTTACCAGTCTTAGTTAACTGATAAATTTATTTTTAGTTTCAAATTTAAGTTGGTATTTTGTTTAATTGTTGTGCTTAGAACATTTCTTGTGCTTTGTGAATTCTTAGACTACAAGTATAGGGTTAATTTTTTCTTCTATCAATTCAGTAGAGATAAAATACTTTTTGAGCTCACTTGAAAATTTATTGGCAACCAATCAAATTTACGGTGTAACAACCTGTGAACATAGAAAAAAAAGAGACAGAAGGACAGGGACACATTAAAATTCATGCAGCAGAAGCAAGTAGGAAAGAAAAGAGAATATGGGCAAAAACTTTAAGTATATAGATGTATTTTTGTGGTGAGAGGATTTTGTAAGATGACTTCCCCTACCAGAATAGGGAGGGAGGCAAGAGAGAGAGAGACAGAGAGAGAGTGAGAGGGAGAGAGAGCCAAAAACTAGAAGGCTCAAGTAGGTTAAAAAACAGGTTTATGGAAGATGAAGTTTATAGAAAGAAATGTGTGTTTAGTTATTTTGTTTTCCTCTTGTTGATTTGATTGAGCTCAAGCTAACCCTTCTAAATCCTCCTTGTTAAAAGATGATTAGGGGGTAACTGTGACTCTCATCAGTCACTCTGCCCCAGGTCCCAACTCTCCTATCCAATTTAATTTGATGCTTTCAGACAAAGACCATAATTCTCATTTCTGAGATTAATATTAAACATGAGCTCTTCTGCATGACTAACAGAGGCACCTAAATTGGTCAGTAATAAAACACGAGACAAAGCTGCCTCCTTGAACATTTTCAACTTAGTTTGTGACAGTCATTATTGCTGGCTTTATAGTGTTTTGCAAATATTTATGTTTCCGAAGTGTAAGATGCAAAATTGAGGAACATCTCATCACATTACTGACTTCCAGGATAAAATTACTCATGATGGTAAACTTTTAAACTGAAATATTTGACTTCCCTTTCCTTGTGTTCCAACTATTGGTGATAAATATACATGCCAACCCAACATAGGCTAGACAACCAAAGGATATAAGTACTTTTTCAAAGCTTAAGCTTATATAATTGTTATATATATGATATATCTATATATCTATATCTCTGTAGATCTATCTACCTATGTTCACACATTGTACAGTCGAAACAACATCACATAAAATACAGCTATAGAAAAATACATTCTTCTTAGATGACACTCTATTGAAAAATAATGCATTTAGATGAAAGTTTCTTCATGTCATTTATATAATGTCATCATGATTGTTATGCTAATATGTTATGATGCTTTTGCTCTCAAGTTTTCTCTATAAAGCTTTATAATTGTATCAATTTCTTTTTTAAAATAAATTTTATTTTATCCCATTCCCCCTTATACTCCCTCCCCTTCCTATGTACAAAAACTTTGTTTCCATTTTTTTCTATTTTCACTTTTTTTCCTTGACCCTTCCTTCCTTTCTCCCTCCCTCTTCCATTGTTCTCCTTCACCTTTCAACATTTTCTTCCCATTTCCCAATATTTATCATACATTTTAGTTCTTATTTTCACTTTTGGTTTCTCACACCAGAGAAATATTGTAATATGTGAACATATGTGTCCAATTTATTTCACTTAAGAGTATGGTCTCAAGGTTCATCCATTTAGCTATAAATGTCTGAAGCTCATTGTTCTTTATGGCAGAGTAGTACTTCACTGTATAAAAAAACCACATCTTTATCCACTCATTGATTGATGGGCATTTGGGCAGTTTCCAAGATTTAGCTATTGCAAACTGTGCCACTATAAACATGGATGTGCATATATTGCTGTGGTATGATGCTTTTAATTCTCTTGGAAAGATACCAAGAAGAGAAATAGCTGGATCAAATGGAACCTCTAGTTTTAGTTTTTTGGGAAATCTCCACACAGATTTCCATGGTGGTTGCACCAGTCTACACTCCTACCAACAGTGGAGAAGTGTTCCTTTTTCCTCACAGCCACACAGCATTTGTTATTGGTTAATTTCTTGGTAGCAGCCATTCTTTCTGGAGTGAGATAGAATCTCAGCATTGTTTTAATTTGCATTTCATGAATGGCCAGTGATGTTGAAAATTTTTCATATGTCTATTTGCCATTTCTAATTCTTCATCTGAGAAGTGTCTTTGCATTTCAGATCCCTATTTTTGGATTGGGTCTTTAAATTTGAGGGACCTGATTTTTTTTTTTGAGTTCTTTATATATGCTAGATAATAGCCCAATATCTGATGAACAGCTGTTCAAAATTTTTTTCTCATGCTATGGGTAGTCTCTTCACTCTGTTGGTGGTTTCTTTTGCTGTGCAAGAGCTTTTTAATAAGATGAAGTCCCAGATGTTGATTCTTTGTAGTACTTCTCATGTGGTCTGGGTTTTCTTCATGAAGTCTTTGCCTATTTCTATGTCCTCAAGCATTCTACCTATTCTCTCTTCCAGCAGATTTAGTGTTTCCATTTAGCTCTTTAATCCATCTTGATTTTAGATTAGTGTGTGGTGAAAGATAAGGGTCTAGTTTCAATCTTCAGCATGTGGAAAGCCAAGGGATTCAATTTCTAAGACAAACAAAATTGATAAAAAATTACAGTTCTGAGAGCTGCCCCCAGTGTAGAGCAGGTGAACCTTCTGGGCTGCTATACCACCGCCCCCAGTACAGAGGAGGTGACATGTCCCCCCTCCCCCACTCAAATGAGAAGACACATAAAAAAAGTCTCAAAAGCAGACTTCCACATCACCTAAAGCAAGCCCAAAGGGATAAGAGATGGAACAATCTCATGGTCAACCATCTGGACTCCCTGAACTGGCAACAAAAGAGGCTCTGGAAAAAATGAAATCAGAAATAATTTCTAGATATCAGCAGAGATTGTGCCCAAAATGCAAGACATGATTAATAAATCTAGAGAGACAACAGATAAAAAATAGAGAAGGTGAGGAATATGATGGAATCCCAACACAGGAAACAAATGGAACCCATGAAACAGATGCAAACAGATTTCCAGGAGATTAAACACCCCATTGACAGTTTACGCAGCAGAATGAGCCAATGTGAAGACAGAATTTCAGATATAGATGATAAGATTCCAATTAGTGACCAGGAAAAGAAAAAAATTTCTTTAAAATAGTAAGGGACCATGAGAAATCAATCCAGCAGCTGCTAGATGATGCAAAGAAGAATAACATGACTGATCAGAGTCAATGAAGAAACAAGAGAGAGGGCAGATGACAGAAAAAAAACTGTTCACAGAAGTGATGGCAGAAAAGTTCCCAAGCAGGGGAAAAGAACTTCACATACAGATAAGCGATGCATATAGGACTCCAACTAGCCTGGATCAAAAAATACTACACATAGGCATATAATAGTTAAGATTTCAGAAATCAAACAGAAGAACAAAGTTCTAGAAGCAGTTAGAGAAAAGAAACAAATCACATACAAAGGAAAGCCCATCAGAATCACTTCAGACTTCCAGCGCAAACCATCAAGACAAGAAGAGCTTGGAGTGATGTATTTCAAGCCCTAAAGGAAAACAGCCTCCAAACCAGATTCATATATCCTGCAAAATTATCTTTCAAAATTAATGGAGAAATAAGACACTTTCATGACAAAGAGCACCTTAGGAACTTCATGAATACCAAACCAGAACCCAAAGAATTTTAGACAAAATCCTAGGAAAAGACAATGAGTATCACAACCCCAGGAAGCCCAGCAGAATGAATCAACTGGGCATGACAAGAAATTAAAAGCAAAGGGGAGAATCCAACAAAAATAAAAAGTCATGACAATGATAAGTCAATACCTATCAGTTATAACCATCAGTGTTAATGGTCTCAATTCACCAATCAAAGGAAATAGACTGGCAGACTGGGTCAAGAAGCAAGATCCAACAATACGCTATATACAAGAAACACACTTAATTCAAAAAGAAACTCATAGACTGAAAGTTAAAGGGTGGAAAACAATATTCCATGTGGCAGGAACCCGAAAAAAAGCAGGAGTAGCTATCCTCTTTGCAGATCAAGTGGATTTCAAACCAACACTGATTAAGAGAGACAAAGAAGGATACTAAATCCTCGTAAAGGGAACAATCCAAGAGGAGGAGATGACAATCATAATAAACATATATTCAGCAAACACTAGCACACCCAACAATATAAAACAAATACTAATGGACACGAAAAATCAAATAAGCACTAATACAATAGTAGTGGGGGACCTCAATACCTCAGTCACAAATAGATAGATGAACTACACAAAAAAACCAAGGAAATGAACTCAATCAAACTCTTGAACAAATGAACTTAACAGATGTTTACAGAGTGTTCCAGCCCACAAAATCAGAATACACATACTTTTCAGCTGCACAAGGGTCATTCTCCAAAGTAGACCACATACTCACTCATAGAACATGTTTAAGTAAGTGTAAAGGAATTGAAGTTATCACCTGTCTATTATCAAACCATAGTGAGATGAAATCGGAGATCAATAGCAAAAGAAACCTCAGGAATTTCATAAACACATGGAAATTGAATAACACACTTCTGAATAACCAGTGGGTCACAGAGGAAATTAAAGAAGAAATCAGACAGTTCCTACAATTAAATAATAATGAAAATACAACATATCAGAATCTATTGTACACAATTAAAGCAGTTTTATGAGGGATACTCATAGCAGTGAATACTCATAATAGGAAAACAGAGCAAGCCCAATTAAACAACCTGATGCTGAACCTCAAGCTTCTAGAAAAAGAAGAGCAGGACAAACCCAAAGCTCATACAAGGGAGGAAATTATAAAGATCAGAGCAGAAATCAATCCAATGGAGACTAAGAGAATGATACAAAAAATCAATGAAGCCAAGAGTTGGTTCTTTGAAAGAAGACACAAAATTGACAATTTAGCCAATCTTATCAGGAAAAGGAAAGAAAAGGCCCAAATCCATGCAATTAGGAGTGAAAAGGATGAAATTACAATGGACCCATCAGAAATCCAGAAGATGATCAATATGTACTTTGAGAACCTATATGCAGTAAGGTGGAAAACACAGAAGAAATGAACAGATTCCTAGATACGTATGAATTACCAAAGTTGAACAAAGAACACCTAAAAATTCTAAACGACCCACTACCAATCAATGAAATTGAAAATGTAATTAAAAACTAACCAACTAAGAAAAGCCTGGGTCCTGATGGCTTCACTGCAGAATTCTACATGACATTTAGAGAGGAACTACTGCCACTACTGTTTAAACTCTTCAATAAAATGGAAAGGGAAGCAATACTCCGGAATTCATTCCTGGAAGCAAGAATCACCTTGATCCCCAAAGCAGAGAAAGACCCACCCAACCGAAAAAGAGAACTATAGGCCAATCTCACTAATGAACATAGATGCAAAAATCCTTAATAAGATACTGGCAAATAGAGTCCAGAAGATCATCAAGAAGACTATACACCCTGACCAAGTGGGATTCATCCCAGGGATGCAGGGATGGTTCAACATACTCAAATCAATAAATGTATTACACCATATCAATAGACCCAAGGACAAAAACCATATGATCATCTCAATAGATGCAAAAAAAGCATTTGACAAAATCCAACATCCATTTATGATAAAAAAAAAACCTACAAAAAATTGGAATAGGCAGTCTCTAGCTCAATGTGATAAAAGCCATCAATGAAAAACCAACAGCCAATGTCCTACTAAATGGTCAAAAACTGAGATCCTTCACACTAAAATCAGGAACAAGACAAGGATGTCCACTATCACCACTCCTATTCAATATAGTCTTGGAAACATTAGCCACAGTAATTAGACAAGAGAACAAAATAAAAGGAATGAAAATAGGAAATGAAGTCAAATTGTCATTATTTGCAGATGACATGATACTCTATATAGAAGACCCCAAGTACTCCACCAACAGTCTTCTAGACTTAATAACCAAATTCAGTAAAGAAGCTGGATTCAAGGTCAACAGACAGAAATCAATAGCTTTCCTCTACACGAACAACAGACTCACTGACAGAGTAGGGCAAACAGTTCCTTTCACAATAGCATTCAAAAAAACTGAAATACCTAGGAATCAACCTAACAAAAGCAATCAAAGACGTCTTTTCTGAAAACTATAGCACTCTGAACAGAGAGATTGAAGATGATATCAGAAAATGGAAAGACATTCCTTGCTCCTGGGTGGGAAGAATCAACATAGTGAAAATGGCCATACTTCCAAAACTGCTATATAGATTCAGTGCAATCCCAATTGAAATCCCAGCAGCATTCTTCAAGGACCTTGAGAAAACAATCCAAAAATTCATTTGGAACGTGAGGAGACCTAGAATAGAAAAAGCAATTCTAGGCAACAGAGACATGGCAGGGGGTATTACAACCCCCAATTTGAAACTATATTACAAAGCTACAGTGATAAAAACAGCATGGTACTGCCATGGTACTGAGGACTAGTGGTACAGATTAGAAGGTACAGAAACAACTCCAGACACACTCAGCCACCTCATCTTTGACAAAGGAGCCAAATATCTTTACTGGGGAAAAGATAGCCTCCTTAATAAATGGTGTTGGAAAAATTGGGTTTCAACTTGCCAAAGACTAAAACTAGACCTATATCTCTCACCATACACTCAACTAAAATCTCAATGGATTAAAGATCTAAAAATTAAAACAGAAACACTGAACCGGCTGGAACAGAGGTTAGATAGAACTCTTGAAGACATTGGTGTAAGAAAATATTTTATGAACAAAACCTCAGTTGCCCGTGAACTAGCACAATCAACAAGTGGGATCTCTTCTTATTAAAAAGCTTCTGCAAACCACCTGCCAGCTTAGCCATGCAGGCAGAGCAGTCATGGGCTGACTGCGCCCTGCTCCTTCCAGCTCGCTCTGCCCACTTGGGACCAGGAGGTGGTAAGACCCCCCCAGACACGCCCACCAGCTGCCAGCTTAGCCACCCGGGGAAGAGCGGTCACAGGCTGACTGTACCCTGCTCTGTCTGGCTCTCTCCACCCACCTGTGACCAGGAGACAAGGCACAGGGGGACATAATAGCCAGTCCTGAGCTGCCGAAGTGAACAACAGAGAGAGGGCCTCTCTCAGGCTCCCTGATGAAAACTGAAGCCCACTGGAAAAGTGAGGAGAATCTCTGCAATAAAGGCACACCAGACCACCAGACCACCGTGCTTGGTAAGTTGGAGGGATCATCACCTTCCATCGGAACCTGGATTATCTTCAGGGGAAAGGCAGCTGAAACCTGCCATAGAACCTTGCAGAGTTCAACTCTTCAGGAGAACAGGGAGCTCAACTTGGGATTTGCAGCCAGAATTCTGCCTGAATCTCACGATTCAGGGTCTGTGACTGGCTTACTGAGACTTATTGACTTATAACTACACACTGCTGCCCACATTGTCTATTGTGACAGCAGAGACATACCCTGAAAGAGGCCCTTCATTTTTATCTTTTATTGGTTATTTTCAAAATGACCACTATCTTTTTTGCTCTTATTTAAATTTTTTTTTTATTTGCTACTCTTTTTTTTTCTCATAATTTTTCCTTTCCCTTCTTTCCTTTCCCCTACCCCTCCCACTTCCCCTACCCCTTTGGACCTTTTCTTCCTATTTTGCATTATCAATTATTCATTTTAGTCATTGGTACATTTTAGGTATACAATATAATGACATTCATCATTGGAAATTTACACCTTTACATATTCTCTCTTGGTTCTTATTTTTCCCATTCCCCTGCCCTCCTTTCAACCCCTCCAGTCCTCCCTATTTGCAAAGACTTTGTTTCCATTTTTTCATTTTCTCATAGTAATTCCATTCCCTTCTTTCCTTTCCCCTACCCTCCCACTTCCCCTTCCCCTTTGCCCCTTTTCTTCCTATTTCATATTATCTATTATACCTTTTAGTCGTTATTTACACTTTCAGTTTCTCACACTAGGGAAACTCTCTGGTATTTACATATGTGTGTTCTATTTATTTCACCATAGACAAAGGACTACTATCTAAAATATATAAAGAACTGAAAAAAAATCAGACTCCCCAAATTCAAAGACCCAATTCAAAAATGGACATCTGAAATGAACAGACATTTCTCAGACAAAGAAGTAAAAGCAACAAATAAATATATGAAAAAAATATTCAACATTGCTGGTCATTCGAGAGATACAGATGAAAACAACAATGAGATTCAACCTCACCCAAGAAAGAATGGCTGTTATCATGAAGTCAACCAATAACAAGTGCTGGCAGGGCTGTGGGGAAAGAGGAACCCTGCTCCACTGCTGGTGGGAGTGCAGACTGGTGCAACCACTGTGGAAATCAGTGTGGAGCTACCTCAAAGAACTAGGACTGGAAGTCCCATTTGACCCAGCTATTCCCCTGCTGGGTATCTTTCCCAAAGAATTAAAACAATCATACCACAGTGATATGTGTGCACCCATGTTCATAACAGCACAATTTGTAATACTTAAAACTTGGAACCAGTCCATTTGCCCATCAACTGGAGACTGGATAAAGAAAATGTTTTTTTAAAAAAATAAAATGGAGTACTACTCAGCCATAAAAAATGAGGAATTAGAGACATTTATAGCTAAATGGATGCACATTGAGATGATACTCTTAAGTGAAATAAATAAGACACGTGTAAATACCAAATAGTTTCTCTAGTGTGAGAAACTGAAAGTGTAAATAACGACTAAAAGGTATAATAGATAATATGAAATAGGAAGAAAAGGGGCAAAGGGGAAGGGAAAGTGGGAGGGTAGGGGAAAGGAAAGAAGGGAATGGAATTAATATGAGAAAATGAAAAAAAGGAAACAAAGTCTTTGTAAATAGGGAGGGATGGAGGGGTTGAAGGGAGGGTAGGGCAAGGGGGAAAAATAAGAACCAAGAGAAATTATGTAAAGGTGCAAATTTCCAATGATGAATGTCATTATATTGTATACTTAAAATGTACCAATAAAATTAATTTTAAAAAATTACAGTTCATTAAGCAACTCACTGATTTGGCTTATGTTGTGAGAACCCTATAGGTTATTAAAATAGCCCTTATTCATAATGGTAATGAGGAAATTCTCTTCCATATGTTTAGAGACCTGGAAGAATTGATTAGACTAGTACTCACATATGCTCTCACTCTGATCTCCATGGCCCCTCAGGGGAGGGCAACACTTGTGCTGATACTCTGGTTATGCTTTCTTCTTCTTTTAGTTAATTTTCTTGGTACAATTTAGATACACATAATGATCATCTTTGTCACAGAGAATTTGTATCTGTACCTGATATATCTTGATTCCTCTTTTTTCCCCAATCCCCTCACCTCCCTGCAACCCCTCTGCCTCTCCTGATTTACAAAAGCTTTTATTCCATTTTTTCCTTTTTTTCCTCATTTAAATTCTTTTCCTTTCCTTCTATTCGCGCTCCTGCTCCCTAGTTCCCCTCTCCTTTTGAACAATCTCTTCCTATTTCACATTATCTACTATACATTTTCGTCCTTATTTTCAGTTTCTCACAACAGAGAGACAATGCTAAATTTATACATGTGTGTCCAATTTATTGATATGATAATTTAACTTCTTCCTTTCCTATCTTTATTCCTTTTATTTCTTTCTCTTGTGTACTTGCTCTGGCTAATGTTTGCAGAAGTATAGTGAATAGAAGTGGTGATAGTGGATGTCTTTGTCTTGTTCTTGATTTTAGAGTGAAAGCTTTCAATTTTTGATCATTTTGTATTATATTGGCTGTTGGTTTGTCATAGATGGATTTTTATCAGATTGGGGTAAAGACCTTCTATCCCAATTTTCTGTAGATTTTAAAAAAATTATGAATGGATGTTGGACTTTGTCAAATGCTTTTTCCACATCTATTGAGATGATCATGTGATTTTTGTCTTTGGCTCTGTTAATATAGTGTATTACATTTATTGATTTGCATATGTTCAACCATCCCTTGATCCCTGGGATTGATCCAACTTGGTCATGGTGTATAATCTTTTTGATGATTTGCTACATTCTGTTTGTCAGTATCTTATTGAGGATTTTTATATCTGTGTTCATTAGGGAGATTATCCTGTAAGTTTTTTGGAGGAGTTGGATCCTTCTCTGATTTTGGTATCATGGTAATGCTTGGTTCCAGTAATGATTTTGAGAGTATTGCTTCCCTTTCTATTTTATTAAAGAATTTGAAGGTAACTGGAATTAGCTCTTCTCTAAATTTCTTGTAGAGTTCAACAGTGAAACCATCAGGAGCTGGGCTTTTCTTTGTTGGTAGGTTTTTAATTACATCTTCAATTTCATCAGCTGATATTGGTTTATTTAGAATTTTAATATCTTCTTGATTCAGCTTTGGTAATTCGTATGTGTCTAGAAATCTGTCCATTTCTTCCATGTTTTCCATCTTATTAGAGTACAGTTTTCTCCAAGTAGGCATTTATGATGTTCTGGATTTCCATGGGATCCATTGTGATTTCACCTTTTTCATTCCTAATTTCATGAATTTGACTTTTTCTTCCCTTTTTTATAAGGTTGGCTAAGAATTTGTCAATTTTATTTAATCATTCAAAGAACCAATTCTTCAGTTCATTGATTCTTTGTATTGTTTTCTTAGTTTCAGTTGCATTAATTTCTGCTCTGATCCTTATAATATCCTCCCTTGTGAAAGCTTTGGGCCTGACTTCTTTTTCTAGAAGCTTGAGGATCAACATTAGGTTGTTTATTTGAGCTCCTTATTTTTTCTTGATGTGAGAGTACACTGCTATAAACTTCCCTCTTAGGACTGCTTTCATTTCATCTCATAAGTTACAGTATGCAGTGTCAGCATTATCATTTAATTGTAGATAGTGTTTAATTTCTTCTTTAATTTCATCTGTGACTCATTGTTCAGGATAGTGTTATTTAATTTCCATGTGTTTATGGAGATTTTGTGTTTTCTTTTGCTGTTGACTTCCATTTTCATTGCAATATGGTCAAATAATATGCATAGGATAATTTCAATTTCATTTACCTAAGCATGTGCTATGGACTAGTTTGTGGTCTATTTTGGAAAATGTTCAATGTGCAGCTGAGAAGAATGTGTATTATGATGTTTTGGGGTGGAACACACTATAGACATCTACAAAGTCTATTTGTTCACAAGTTTTGGTCAGTTCTGACATTTTGTTGCTTTTTTGTCTAGTTGATCTATTTATGACAATAGAGTATTAAGGTCCCCCATTAAATTGTGTTAGTGCTTATTAGATATCTCATGTCTGTTAATATTTGTTTTATATTGTTGCATGAACTGATATTTGGTACATATATATTTATAATTGTTGTCTCCTCTTCTTGCAGTTTTCCCTTAACAAGTATGTAGGTGTGCAGTGACCTTCTTTGTCTCTTGTGATCAGTCTTGGCTTGAAGTTCACATTGTCTGCAAATAGAATAGCTACCCCTGATTTTTCCTGGATTCCTATTGCATGGAATATTGTTTTTCATTATTTGACTTTCAGTCTATAAATTTATTTTTGAGTCAAATATATTTCTTGTCTGCAACATATTGTTGGATTTTGTTTCTCAATCTATTTTGAATCTGTTTATTTTGATTAGTAAATTGAAACTATTTACATTGATCATTATAACTGATGTGTATTGGCTTATCCTTGTCATATTATTTTCCTGTTGTTGGTTCCCTGTCTTTCCCCCTCTGTTTCATTGCTCACCCTGGCCATTCATTTTTCTTCTGGTGTTCTTGTAATTGTGATTTTCATTATCTCTTTGTAAAATGCCCTTCAAAACACTTTGTACAGCTGGTTTGTTGGTCATGAATTTCTTCAGTTGATCTTTGTCATGGAAATATTTGTTTTCTCCATTGATTTAGAAAGATAGCTTTGTGGGGTACATCAATCTGGATTGGAGGTTGTTTTCTTTTAGGACTTGAAATACTTCATTCCAAGCTCTCCTTGCCATAAGGGTTTGTACTGAAAAGTCTGCTGTGATTCTGATGGGCTTTCCTTTATAGGTGATTTGTTTCTTTTCTTTAATAGTTTTTAATATCCTGTTCTTGTGGTGAATTTCTGGAACATTGATTATTATATGCCTTGGTGTAGATTTATTTTGGTCATACATATTTGGAGTTTTCTATGTCTCACTTATTTTTATGTCTAATTCCTTTTTCATGTTTTGAAAATTTTTCTGCCATTACTTTTGTGAACAAGTTTTTTATGGCATTTGCACTGTCTCCTGGTCTCTCATTCACTCTGATCAATTTTATATTGTTCTTGTTTGCATCATCTTGCAATTGTTGGATTGATTTTTCATGGTCCCTTGCTTTTTTTAAGATATCTTTCTTTTCATGGTCATTACCCACAATCCTGTCTTCTAGATCTGAAATTCTGTCCTCGCCTTGGTTGAAATTATTATATATACTTTCAATGGAGTTTTTAATCTCTTGGATATCTATTTGAATCTGTTTCATGGATTCCATTTCTTTCCTATTTGGGGATTCATGGTTTTCATCATTTTTCCAACCTTCTCTATTTTGCTGGGCAGGGATATGTATCTACTCTAGTTCATTGAGCATATTGATCTTACTGCACACTTGATGGGGTTACACAGCACATTTACAGACTGTGTCTCAGACACTAACATAGAACTGTAGATCCCATAGGAATTTTATTATTTTTCTTCTCTTTATTTGCTTAATTACTTTTCCTTTTTATGTCTGGTTGGGTTTTTCTAGGCTGTTTAGTTTTTATGCATTTATTCTTGTTCTGTTCTATTCATCTTCTTTCTGTCTTTCCTCAACTATTTCTTTTGATTTTATGATTTTTTTTTGATTTTTATGATATTTTTATGTGAATGAACAGTGTCTCTTGTCTTTCTTGTGTACTTCAATATTATTTTGCTTCCTCCTTCATGCTTTCTCTCCTGCCCTCTTCTCCAGTTTCTCAAAGCTTGGGTGTTCATCCTTTGCCATCCAGCCTTGCTTCTAGTATATTTCTCTTCATTTATCTCTTTGCTTTGTCTCCTATCCCTTTTAAATTTCCCTCCCATAGCATAAAGTCTTTCTAAGGGAAAAATCATTGCATAAAAGTTCTTGGTTTATGTTGGGTTTTGTTATATAATGGTAGAGCTTGCTCATATTATTAAAGGTACCAAATTAATAAGTACCAGTTTGCCAGTTTTAGGCTGTGTTTGATGCTATTGATATTGCTAATTGTACTGTTTTAGCCAGGATATCATACTTGTTGTAATCAGTTGTCTTCCCTTGTATGACAACACTGAGATTGTCTGGGGTCACAACCATCACTATAGTCTAGTGCCAAAGAACTCTATCCTGAGCTAAATAAATAGCAAGTTCTCATTCTCAATAGATTGCAAAGGTAGACTCTTGGGATAGGCACAAAGACCAAGAACCACCTGCACCTAGAAGACATCTCTGAGGCATAGACATTTTTTAGAGAAGCCTCGATACTAGTGATAAAGCTATCTACCATAAGAAATCTACAAGCGACAACCCAGAAAACTAAATAAAATTAAAAAATAGAAAATGACAAGACATAGAAGCAAAAGCAACCCCAGACATCCAGCCCAACCAGGACAAATCCAGGGGACAACAAGATAGAGGAAATTGGAAGCCACTTACTTGAACTTTCTGAACTGATAGCAGCAGAAGTTAAAAATACAGATGGATGAGGCTATAAAGAAAATAACCTTTTAGGTAAAAAAGAAAGAAATGACAATCAAAATGATGGACAATGAAGGACATGCTTTCCACCTCTTTACAAGAGGCTCTTGCTTCACATCAGTTTTTTCACCAAGGTCCTAAAGCATTCTTCCATTTTTAATAATTACGCATAAACAGGCTTGCAAAATCATTCCCGCCTCCCCTGATTACTAAAAATAGATACAATCTGCTCTTTATATAGGGATCAATCCCCATGGTTTAAAAAGTAATAAAATTTGACAAATGGACTAACTCATCATAACCCTTTCATTAAACTTAAATATGTTTGTATAGATTCCTACTCTGGAGAAAAAAATATATGTGCCATTCTCTCAGGTTTTCTTTCTTTCAACTCTGCCATATTAAACATGCAACATGTATACCTCATAACTATACAGATCAAGCAATAGTGAAATGAGCTAATGGACTCCTTAAGACTCAACTATTAAAATAAAGAAAAGGAGTATGATGGAGAAGCTCCCTCCACAAGAACAAGTATCTAAAGCATTATTTACTTTAAAATTTTAAAATTATGAATCAGAAGGTTTCACCACAGTAGAGAAACACTTTGTTCCATAAAGGACAGGCTAAAACCATTGGTCCTTTACCATCACCCATTATCAGGCCCATAGTGGCTGGGTCCAACAAAATTGCTTACTTGGGAGAGGGGATATGCATCTGTTTTGTCACCCACCGGCCCACTTTGGATTCCCACAAAGGCTGTTCATCCATATCACGTGGCACCAAGTCAGAGCAAATCTGCTACCCTCTATAACACAATCATTAGGGGCAAGATTAAACAACTCACTACTCAAGCTGAATAATCCCTGAAGAGTACTGGCATTCCTTTCACCCCAGAAAACCACTTCCTGGCAATGATATCACAAGTCACCTATAATTCTAAGATGGTAAAGGTAAAAGTGTTCATTTTTATTCTACTTCTATTTAGCTGTACAACAAAAGTGAGTGGCATGATATATTGGGAACATACACTTACACCTCCTGTATTTGATATAGTTACATGGGGAGACCCTGAGCCTCCCCTCTTTTCTAATGATATCTCTTTTACTAGCAGAGCCTGGCTACCCTCTCCTGGCCCTATAAGTGATTGTGGTAGGGACTGTGGCCAATCTGGAAACTTTAATAGCTAGTATTTACTATCTCATGAATGGTACTTTTCCCCACTGTTTGGTGTCTAATGTCACTAATAGCTTTTATTGTAGTCCCTTTCATCCCCAATGGTGTGTGAATCATATTTTCATTGGGCCCAACTATATTGAGGGGGCCTACTGGACTTCCTTTATCAATACTGGTGTAGTTTCAGGTTCCTCTGTTTCTGGCAGGCATTTTCCAAAACCTAACATTCTCATGTGCTCATCCATGGGTGACTATAGAAGATGGTTTAGATTTGGAGTGGACTTCATGTTGGTCCACCAATCTGTCTGTTATTCATCTTGCTTTAACCTAACCCTCAAAAATTGGGGACCCCATAATTTGGTGGCATTAGAGTCTAATTCCACCTGGAATTATACTTTGCTTTTTAATTACTATAGCAGCCCACCAGCATGGAATCCTGGGCTTGCTGGACCCTTGTTAAACCTCTCCTCAGGCACTTAACTTTCCCCTGTCAAAACCCCCCTCCGGCACCTAGCTTTTACCTTCTTCCCTCACATTATTAGCACTAACTGATTATTATTAATATATAAATAACCTCAGATGGATTGCTCATGACACTTCTCACTATGTTTGATCTTCACTTCCTGTCCATATATTCTAACCCTCATTTAATCAAGAATCTCAAATAATCAAATATAATTCCTCTAATCATCATTGTAAACCCTTTCAAGCACTTAATATTTCACTTTCTTTTTTCTTTCTTTCTCTTTCTTTCTTTCCTTCCTTCCTTCTCTCTCTCTTTTCTTTCTTTCTTTTTTCTTCCTTCCTTCCTTCCTTCCTTCCTTCCTTCCTTCCTTCCTTCCTTCTTTCTTTCTTTCTTTCTTTCTTTCTTTCTTTCTTTCTTTCTTTCTTTCTTTCTTTTCTTTCTTTTTGTACTGAGAATTGAACTCAGGGCCTTGTGCTTGCCAGGCAGGCACTGTGCCTCTGAACTACATCTCCAGCCCACTTAATATTTCTTTTCCCACTAATGCCACCTGGTTAACTCCTTGTGTTACAAATAATATTTCTCAGCTAAATATTACACACATTATGATACTCTAAACAGCGAGCTTGGATTCCCACCAATTTCTCTCAAGAGTGGATGGGAAATTCCACTTATGAACAAATTACCTTAGCACTCAAACATATGAGACAAAAGCACTTTCTAGGTATTTTGATTGAAGCTATTTTTGCAGCTACTGCATTGGCCACTACCACAGTGACTGCTACTGTTGCTTTAACTCACTCAATCCAAACTGCTCAGACTATGAATGGCTATTTCCAAAATATTACCTCAGAATTATTGACTCAAACTAATATTGATAAGTAAATTCTACAAAGACTTGATGCCCTTGAAGCAGCTGTCAACTGGCTCTGTGAACATCAACAAGTCCTATAGGCATGGAGTCATCTTAGTTGTGATGCTAGGTATCACTCAATGTACATTACTCCTATTCCTTTCAATCATTTTGAATCTTGAGAGGAGGCCTAATACCTTCTCCTTTGCGCCTTTCATACAAATTTGGATGGAGACATTAAAATCTCCAAGGCCGACTTCAGGTCCAACTTCATAAGATTCAAATGGAGGCTCACAACATTGACTTGGATCCTTTCAATGATATTGTCTACTGGCTCATTTCTAAATACTGGTTCTCAAGTCTCAACCTTTGCATTTAGGTTTTTTTTCCCCTCCAAATGCAAGTTATTTACCTCAGGAACAAAGAACACTAATGATCACTGTACAAGTAACTCAATATTTTTTCCATTAAGTTTACTGGTACATTTTAGGTGTACAATACAGTTACATTCATCATTGGGATCTTGTACCGTTACATGATGTATCTTGGTTCTTATTTTTCCCATTCCCCTGCCCTCCCTTCACTCCCTACACCCTTCCCTATTTACAAAGACTTTGTTTCCATTTTTTCCTTTTCTCATATTTTTTCTTTTCCCTTCTTTCCTTTCCCCTATTCCTCCTATGAAGTAGGAAGAAAAGATCTAATAGAGTAGGGGAAGTGGAAGGGGTAACTCTTAATATTTAATTCATTTCATCATGTGGGTATATACATACTAAAAATTAAAATCATGTATATTATTAAAAAAATTCCATAAGTGTTTAAATAATTACCACTGGGCAACAAATGTCTTCGATTTGGTATTTACTTAGATGTTTATTTATCTACTATTCTCTATTATACATTTATTTATAAAGAACATTACCTATACATAAACTAATTTTTAAAATGAAAACAACAGAAACCCTATGAATATTTGACATTATCAAATTCATTAGGTCTCATTTATTGCTAAATGTGTGCACATTGAGGTGATACTCTTAAGTGAAATAAATAGGACACACATGTATAAATACCGAATAGTTTCTCTAGTGTAAGAAACTGAAAGTGTAAATACAGACTAAAAGGTGTAATAGATAATGTGAAATAGGAAGAAAAGAGGCAAAGAGGAAGGGGTAGGGGAAAGGAAAGAAGAAAATGGAATTAATATGAGAAAATGAATAAAAGGAAACAAAGACTCTGTAAAGAGTGAGGGATGGAGGGGTTGAAGGGAGGGCAGGGGAAGGGGGAAAAATAAGAACCAAGAGAGTATGTAAAGGTGCATATTTCCAATGTTGAATGTCATTATATTGTATACCTCAAATGTACCAATGTCTGTGTTACTTAGTGCCATTAAGTCACTGTCTTTATTAGGAAAGGGCTTCCAAAGCAGTTGCTTTGTCCTCAGATAGCTTTTCCTGGGGAATCCAGTGAGGGAAAAGGTACACCAGATGGGTCCTGAAGTGGGAATGCTTTTATATATAATGCATTATGGTCTCCAGGTGGCAAACACAAAGCTCTATCCAGAGTTGTCCTGATACAATTGTTTACAAGATTTGTGGGTTTTGATTTGTCAGTTAAGATTTTGTATAGCTGAAGCTACGGGATCAAATGCCTGAATTTCAAATAAAGTTTCTTCTGATTTAACAACGTTTCCTCAGTTGTCTCTGAGCTCTGTATTAAATTTGTCCAGGCACACTTGCCTCACATGTGGCAGGGCCAAGGGTGTCGAGTCTCTCTGAGGTGCTATGTAGGAAAGTAGAGTCACTGTCCACAGGTGGAAACTTGACACTGAATTTAGAAAGGGATTCAAAAAAGGTGTTTTCCTCAACTCGACCCAGTCCTCTTGGTGTGACAGATGTAATGCACGGTGCAACTCTGTTTATATCATCTTTAGCCTGAGGCTTAAATAGTGCTTCTCGTTTATCTGCTTTTTCTGTACGCTGTACAGGCATGGAGTACTGGGTTTTAGTTGTAATGTCTGATATATTAAGTTTGCTTAAGTAGTCTTTTTGTGCTTTTGCTAGCATGCATACTGTATGAAATTCTTTCAGATCCCAGAAAGTGTCAAATTTTTAATTTTAGTTCTTTTATTGGTACATTTTAGGTATACAATTCATTTACATTTATCATTGGGTGTTTGTACCTGTACATGGTATATCTTGGTTCTTATTTGTTGCCTCATTACCTGTGCACCCTTCACCCCCTCTGCCCTTCCCTATTTACATAGATTTCATTTCCATTTTTTTTCTTTTCTCATAGTTTTTCCTTTCCCTCTTTTCCTTTCCCCTTCCCCTCCCTTCACTCCTTCATCTTTGGACCTTTTTTCCTATTTCAAATTATCAATTATTCCTTTTAATCATTTTAACCCTTGTTTACGCTATCAGTTTCTTACACTAGAGAAACTATTCGGTATTTACACGTATGTGTCCTATTTATTTCACTTAAGAGTATGGTCTCGATATGCATCCATTTAGCTATAAATGACTCTAGTTTTTTGTTCTTTATGGCTGAGTAGTACTCCATTTTATAAAAAAGAACACATCTTCTTTATCCAGTTTCCAGTTGATGGGCACTTGGGCTGCTTCTAAGCTTTGGCTATTATAAACTGTGCCTCTATGAACATGGGTGCACACATATCACTGTGGTATGATTGTTTTAATTCTTTGGGGAAGATACCCAGCAGGGGAATAGCTGGGTCAAATGGGACCTCTAGTCCTAGTTCTTTGAGGTATCTCCATACTGACTTCCACAGTGGTTGCACCAGTCTGCACTCCTACCAACAATGGAGAAGGGTTCCTTTCTCCCCACAACCCTGCCAGTATTTGTTATTTGTTGATTTCTTGATAGCAGCCATTCTTTCTGGGGTGAGGTGGAATCTCAGTGTTGTTTTCATCTGGATCTCTCGAATGACCAGTGATGTTGAACATTTTTTCATATATTTGTTTGTTGCTTTTGCTTCTTTGTCTGAGAAATGTCTGTTCATTTCAGATGCCCATTTTTGAATTGGGTCTTTGAATTTGGGGGGGTTCTGATTTTTTCAATTCTTTATATATTCTAGATAGTAGTCCTTTGTCTGAGGTACAGCTGCTAAAATTTTTTTTCCCATATTGTAGGTTGTCCTTTAGCTCTGTTGGTGGTTTCTTTTGCAGTGCAGAAGCTTTTTAATAAGATGAGATCCCAGTGGTTGATTCTTTCTGCTAGTTCCCGTGCTGCTGAGGTTTTGTTCATGAAGTCTTTTCCTATGCCAATGTCTTCAAGAGTTCTACCTAACTTATCTTCCAGCAAGTTTAGGGTTTCTGTCTTAATATTTATATCTTTAATCCACTTCGATCTTAGTTTAGTGCATGGTGATGGGTATGGGTCTAGTTTTAATCTTTGGCAGGTTGAAATCCAGTTTTTCCAACACTATTTATTAAATAGGCTATCTTTCCCTCAATGATGGTGGTTGGCTCCTTTGTCAAAGATGAGGTGGCTGAGCATGTCTGAATATTTACCAACAAAGAAAAGACCAGGTCCGGACGGCTTCACTGCTGAATTTTACAAGACATTTAAAGAAGAGCTAACGCCATTACTCTTTAAACTCATCAAGGAAATTGAAAGGGAAGCAACACTTCCAAATTCATTCCTGGAAGCAAGTGTCACTTTGATTCCAAAACCAGGGAAAGACCCAACCCAAAAAGAGAACTACAGGCCAATCTCCCTAATGAACATAGATGCAAAAACCCTCAACAAGATACTGGCAAACAGAGTACAGAGGGTCATCAAGAAGATCATACACCCTGACCAAATCTGATTTATCCCAGGGATGCAAGGATGGTTCAACATTCATAAATCAATAAATGCAATACACCATATTAACAGAGTCAAGGACAAAAACCATATGATCATTTCAATAGATGCAGAAAAAGCATTCGACAAAATCCAGCACCCATTCATGATGAAAACTCTACAGTCTTCTCTAAATTATCCCTTTCATGGATTAAAGGAATGCCAGGAATCCTTAATGAAGTTTCTTTTCTAGGGGAAGAAATGTCTTGTCTTCTGAACTTTGATTGTTTTTCTTTTGGTATTCCTGATTTCACTTTATCATGTGGCTGATCAAGATTATTTTTCCTTGTTTCACCATCATCAAGCAGAGGACCATAGCCATAACTGTTATTGTGACTGGAATTCATAAGAAGTAACTGTGGTTTTAGCTTGTCAATAATAGTTTGTTGAAGTGACAGCTGTTCCTGTTGCTCACATATTCTCTGTTTATAGTTCTCAGTAGTTCATAGAGGTTTCAGTCTGTAATCAGCTGACTCCAAGGCAGGGATGACAAACAGACATGGCAGAGCAGAAACAACATGGCACACACAAGGCAGAAAAGGTAACAAAAGGTGCATTTAGATTCTTATAGCTATTGGTACAATCTTTTTTCTGTTTTTTTTTTCTTGCAGTTCTAAGAGAGCTCTGTGAGCTATTCCAATGGGTTCTTCATGCAGAAGCTATGATGACTTTCCTACACCATGCCCAATACCTCTCTACCCTGTACTCTCTCTTCTTTTCCCAGTCTAGATTATAAAACAAATAAGGGTGAATTGTGAGGAGATCCTGGCCAAAGGAGTGTTTGAAGTGAATGCAAAAAAGGAAGGGACTTTCTGGATTATAGTTCAGGACTCCTGTAATGTATAGTTAGAGTTTACAGCAGAATCTTCAGGACATCAATCAGCAGAATTAAAAGCAGTTTGTTCTCAGAGATGTTTGCTTTGGCCATTGTGTCCCCTTTGACTTGATAAGGTTATTTAAACTAGGTCAACATGTGTCAAATAACAAATCATCCCATTCTGGCCTTGTCCTGTGACCAAAACTCCTATACAATATATTGTATTGCAAACACTTTTTTTCTACATCTTTGCTCCCATGTCCTTGAGTTACAAATAAATAGCCACAGAGGTCTCAGCTTGATGTTGTTTCCCTGAAGCACCCTTATGCTGAAGTAGCAGCCCCTCTGAATTCTCTTAGTGACTGAACTAAAGTTTCATCCCTGAGTAATCTTTTTCATCCTTTACACAGCCACGGTCACACACTGCAACACAGCCCCACTTTACAGATGGAGAAATTAAAGTTCAGGGAGATTAACTGGCCCCTTAGACAGCAAGTAGTTTTAAGAATCCTTTCCTTTTGTGATTGAAGGAACCAGTAAGTCACCTCTCAGACAGGAATGAGGTTTGTAAAATAGTATTGTGCACATGTTGCTTTTTGCCCTTTCATAATGCTCCTCTAATCATGATGCCCAGAAGGTCCTCTGTGATGCACAGAGTGGCCATATACATGCTCAAGTGAGAGCTACTCACTTCCTTTCCAGGCTGTACAACCTTTCCCAGAGCAGCCTTTCAGGTTGAGCCTATTATCCATGATTCACAGGCTCCAGATCCAAAGTGACCCTAACAGCCACCATGAAATGGGCATTTCGACTCAGAAATGACAGACTAGGCATAAAGTGATATTTACATACATGTGACAGCTTGTTCTGGAGCAGAAGGAGTTTATTTAACAGGCAGAACAGATGGTAGGTAACACTCCACAGCCTCATCCAGAACTCATAAATGTGTTAGAGTTGAAATGCAAAGGGAACACCAGGCAGACAAACCAGGCATGGGACCAACTTGGTAGCACTGAAGCTCATTCTGTAGAGGGCCCTGGGTCAGATTGTGATGGAAGTGTGGGGAGGGGTAGCAAGAGCAGTAATAATGGCCACCATCGTTACTGAGATCTTCCCAACCACATCCTGGCAGTGGCTGGCTTGACTCCTGTGACAATTCTGTAAGTGGTCATGATGGTTCCACTTCATGGGTAAGGCGGCTGGAGCCCAGAGAGCCTGTGCGACTTGCCTCAGACCTCACTGTTGAAGTCCCCTCAGCCTTCCAAGCCATTGGGGCCTGATGTAATAATGCCTTTTGGAGACACTGAGTGTTAGCTTGGCCCTTTGGCTGTTGGTTGGTTGGTAGTGCACAAAAGATTGTGATATGGAGACATTTCTTGGGAATCAGAGTGTGACCTTAGAAAATTTACTCACTTGAGACCACTTTCTCTCCTACCAAGTGTTCCCTGGTATCCACCCAGCAAGGGCATCAATGAGAAGCTAGTGGATTAAGGCATGGTAAGTGATACTCACTTGCTGCCTTCCTCTTTCCTGCTCAGCTTTGGCTTATACTCCACCTACTTCCAAAGCTGACTTACAGAAGAAAGTTTGGCACCAAAGCCTGAGAGAAGAACTTCTTGCCAGATCTCTACTCAAGGAATTCTTTTGTGAGGCAGAGAACTTCAAGAAACAAACATAAGACATTTTCAACAAAGTCTCATGTTTTCTAGTGCAGGTAACATTAATAATCAGCCACAGCTCACACTAGTTTCTGTGCCTTCTGAGGGTGAGGTGTCTCTGTCAGTTTCAAACAGCCCAGCAGGGCTAAGGAGCCCTCTTCACCCTAGCCCCAGTGGTACACGAGGGACAGGTAGCTCTCTGTGGTGGAGCTCAGTGGTCATTGACTCTCAAAGGGAATTCCCTCTTCCTCTTTGCACCCAAGATGTTGACACATTTCTATGTGAGACTTATGAAAATAGCTAGTCATGAAAATAAAAATAAATCACAAGAAAAGCTTTGTCAGGACCAAATGTACCAAGGAGAGCAGGTAACCATCGCTTGTTAGAGAAGATGATGTGGTGAAGACAGATGACACTGAAGACCTACATTACTCCTCTTCAGGAATGGAGCTACTGGTCACACAAGTTGTCTATGGCGAATCTCCAAAGGGCGCGTGAGTGATTGTCACCCGTGGAGTTGTGTGGCAGGCAGCCCTGCCTATGGTGCCTGATCTTTCTGTTGAGGAAGATGCTTATCACGAACATCATTAAGGGTGAACAGAAGTTCTAGGAGGGAGAAGAGATGTTTAGAGAGATGCTGGTTGCTTTCTGTTAACATTGCTTACATTTGTAAGCAAAAAATTAACATTTATGAAGCAAAATGTCAGTCTACTAAGTACTTTGCATATGTTAACCAACTTCACACACTATTATAGTGTTGTTGCCCTTCCAATGGTCACTCGTGCTTCCCAGCAAGTTTCATGTTGCTTTGGTGGCTGTGTGACCTGCCCAAGAGAATGAATCCTGAACATCTCAATTAGTCATGGCAGTCCTGCTCCCCAGACAGTGACTGGTCTAGGAATAGATGTGTGACCAGATCCGACCAATGAGATAAAAAGGAATGCAAATGTTTTCCAGGGATGACAAGTCTTTCCCTTTTATTCGTTTCTACCTACGTATTCTACCCCTGCTTTGCAGATATTGTGTCAAGCTGTGGTGGCCTAGAAAATCCTGGAGTTACTACTTCAAGACTCCAACATCACTGAGTTGCTAAGCCAGCACTGGTACTTCCTCCCTTAAAACATTTTGAGAAATGAGATATTAAATGTCTTTATTATTTATGCTGCTATTAATTGGTCATTCTCTTACACCAAGAAATATTTTTACTAATAAAATATTAGTTCTATTTCACAATGAAAAAACTAGGACTTGGGAAAGCTAAGTCACTTTCTGTATGTCACACAAGCAGGAAGTGGGAAGGTTACTGGAGCCTAAGATTTTCCTCCCTCTGTTCTGGGAAGAGCCACATCTGAAGTGAGGAGAATTATATACCAGGGACAAGATGCTGGCCCAGTCAAATAAGAAGAACTCTTGACAATGGACAGCTTGGCAGAGTAGGGAGCTGTGAGTCACTGGAATTGTTCAAGTCAAGCAAGATGACCATCCATTAGGGTTTCTGGAGAAGAGAGCCGGCCTTCAAGTAGGTGGAAGTGACACAAACAGACCATGAAGGCAAAATGTGCCCTCAGTGTGTTCTGGAAGAGAACCAAGGGAACCAAAGAATGTGGCAAAATGGAAGGGAGCCTTGGTGGACCAGATGTTCAGTATGATGAGTGTGTCAGGAATCTGAGCCCAAGAAAATGAGTCAGAAGGCTCTGCGCCTGGACCAAGGAGGGTGACTGGGTGATGGATTGTGAGAGTCAGGTCTCCGTCTCCATCAGAGTTCCAGCTGTGCCACTTCCTAGCTGTGAATCTCAGATAGGAAGCTGGCCTCAGTGTACCCTGCAGGCCACTCTGAAGATCAAATGAGATTGGGTACTCTCACCAAAACACTTGTTGAAGATCTACTCTGTGCCTAGCTTTCTGCTGAGTCCTCATGTCTCTGTGAGCCTGAGAAAGCTCCCCAAATTTAAAATACCATGGATTATTCTTTAGTCCTAGCAATCACCGAAGCCCTCTCTCCCTTGTACCCCATCAAAGAGAAAGGAAGAACCTCATTCATTTCTTTTGAAATAAATTGAGCCCTTATCTAGGAAAATAGAAGAAATGGCTCCAACAGACTGAGTTTCTAGCAAGACAAATCCCCCAATGGCCTCTCTCTGCCACCGCTCAATAATGGTGTTTGCTATAAATCAGAGAGCTTCTTTATCAAGTGCTTTGGAAGCACTGGGGACCGATTTAGCCCTAGAGTGAGATTAATCACAAATGCTGCTTTGGAAAGAGTGATGGGTGTGAATAAGAAGCTTTGGTGAAGATCACTCTGATTCACACTGATTGCGGTAGCTGGAGTTTGCAGAACTAAAGCTCTAAGTTTTTAAACATGTCTCAGTTTGAGAAAAATCATTGCATCCCAGAATAGATTTCTTTATCTCCAACAATGGCCTAGTGGGAGGAGGAAGGAAGGAATTTTTAAAAAATACCTACTATGTGTGCCAAGCACTAGGCTCACATCATTTCCTTTAATCCCCATCATCTCTTTAATCCACTAGAGCTCTGGATATCCTCCTTTTGCAGATGAGAAAAGTGAGCTCTATAGCAGTGAAATGACTTGTGTGTAATTATGCAGTGGCCAAGTGGCTGAGATGAGGATGAAATGCAGATCTGGGAGGTCAAAGCCTTCCTATGGAGCCCGCTAGAGCTTTGATTGTAGATCCCTGGTAGCAGAGCTCAACAAAGGTATCAAGAAATGAATGAACATGGCTTGCTGTGACTTCAGCCCCAGCTGTGATTCCCGAGAAAGTTCTTTGATGAACTTTAATGATACGGTACTGTGATGATCTTCTCCAACATCCCATTAAAAAAAATAAAATAGAGGCTGAAGGGATGAGTGAAAGTTCTCCAGGCAGAGCTAATTTCTGCTTCCTCTCTGCTCATGCATGGTGTGCAGCCATGGAGGGCTTCATCTACTCTCTTCGGGAGAACCTGCTGTGGGAGCATGGTTGATGCATGCTGCACTGTGCAGCTTCAGGTCACTGCTGATTTCCCCTGAAATGTTCCCAGCCAGCCACTGAGCTCAGCACAGTAGAGGAGCAGGGCCATTTCTGTGACCCAGGACCTCTGAGGGCCCTCCCCGCTGGCCTGGCCGAGATGTAGAAGATCTTTTTACCCCATCCAACTTCCTCCCCACTCTACTTCCACATGTGTCAGCCCCACATCATGGTCTGGGGTCTCACCCTGCTTCTTCCTCTTCTCCCCCTGTATCATTCACATGAGCTTCTCTCGTCACTCTCTGGCACATATAATTAGATGCTCATGGACAGACCGTGGTTGTTTCCCCAAATCAAATACATCTCTTTAGGAAAATAGGTCAATGCTATGGTCTCACCATGCAACTGAGTATTACAGAGCAGTGAAAAGGAGTGCATTAGAGATGCAGGTATGAACCCAGAAACATCTCAGAAATGTAACGTGAGTTAGGCGTGGTGGCACATGCTGTCATCCCAGCTGCTGGGAGATTGAGGGTTTGAAATTTCAGGTTGTCTGGGCAACTTAGGCAGAACTTTTCTTCAAATAACAAATAAAAAGGGCTGGGGATTTAGCTCAGTACTTTCTGGGTTCAAGCCCCAGTGCTGCCAAGAACATCAATGACAAAAATCATAATGCTGAGCAACAACGAAAATATTTTGGAGTGACACATACAGTATACATTTATATAAATTTTAAATGAACTGGCCAATCTCAACAGGTGAATGGATAAAGAAAATGTGGTGTATACCCACAGTAGAATATTATTCAGCCATAAAAAAGAATGAAATCACACCATTTGCAGGAAAGTGGGTGGAACGAAAGACTGTCATGCTGAATGAAATAAGCCAGACTCAGAAAATTAAATATTTCATGTATTCTCTTAAATGAGAAACCTGAGATGTAAAGAAGTGAATTTAAACAATAAGTCAGATAACGTAGAACATCATTCACAGGCACATACATGTGTAATAAAAGTATGAGGACACAGTAGGGAACTATAAATGCCAAAGTCAGGAGAAGTTACCACTGGGGAGAGAAAGAAGGAGAAATGCAGACAATTTTTATCCTTTATGCTGAGTGATTGGTATACAGATGTTCCTTGTACCTGTGCCTTTCATATGCCTGAAGTAGTAACTATTAAATCATACACATATTCATATATGTGTATATACACAACTCATATACAACAAATTACTTCTAGTGAAAAATAAAATGACTTGAAATTGGCTATGTTTTGGCAAATTTTGGATATGGGTCCTCACATGCCAGCAGCTGAGTCTTAGCCTGTTGTGGCTTTTACTGCCTTGAGGAGCAACTGGTTATTTTTACACTTGTTTTCACTCTGTCTCCAACCCTCTCTGGACCACCAGCTCTGAGACAGAAAGCTCTCTTCTCTTTCTATCTGAATCCCCAGTGACTATGATGGCAGCAAGAGAGCAATATGTGTTTATGATGTCTTTAATAATCAGGAGATGAGAAAATGAGACCCTGGGAGGAGAGACTGTGGGGAGAGCAGATGGCACAGCATACGAAACAGCGTTTTCAGTACAGCCATGAAGGCAGAGGTTCTGGTGTGTGCAGAGCTGCTAAATTTGGGTCAGAGGTCTGCTGTGGGGTAGCTGACAGGCCAGGTTAGGGGGCCATATGTGTTTCAGTTTCTATTACTGTGCCAGCCCCTGTGTTACATGCTACATGTTTTGTTGTTTTTTAAAAAATTTTTTACAACCTGGCAAGTTGAGCATGATCACATCTTTTTACAGATAAGAAAACTGATGTTTAGCAAATTTGACAGCAGCCAGAGCCATGTACCTGCTGATTAGCAGAGCCAGGTTCATGCCAAAATACTTTGCTCACAGGGAGCCCTGGTATCCAGGTACTGTGTCTGCAGTACGAGGCAAGCAGTGGGTCTGTTGGGAGGCTGTGTGTACATTTAGCAATGATCTCCTTCAGTCAGTGTCCTGCATTCCTGGGACCACTGGCTGAGGCTACGCTAGGACACAGTCACAGAGCATAGGTTCACCCATGGGTGAGGCCATTTTCAGGGAGCCAGGGCCATCAGGAGATGCAGGGGCTGCTGCTGGTGATCCAGGCCCTAACAGTTGGAGGCCAGAGGCTGATGCCAGCACGGAGAAGAGGCACTCCCCGCTGAGTTGGTTTCCAGGCTTCTAGGAAAAAGCCCTCTAGATTTGATTCCAGTAAGAGCAGGGAAAGGGAGAGAGGAGGGAGTGTGGTGGGAGGAAGGTGTCTCTAAGAACTACCTCTCCTAAGCCTGCAGATGAGGGCAAAGGGACAGGGCTTCAAGTGACAACTGCTCTGAATGTCCCCTTCATTTGCTGTCCAGATTTTCTGGGCACCCACCCTGAGTCTGCTTCTACCCAGACAATGTACCTTTTCTGTGTTAGCACAGGTCTCCCAAGAAGTAGCAACAGAGACAGGACTAAACATGCAAGAACCTGGTAGGGTGAATGCCTGTGAGAGACAGGGAGAAGGAAGCCCAGGGAGGCTGTGAAGCTGCGAGTCCATGATGCAGGTCTGGTCCCCTGTGAAGGACAAAGGGAGGGAAGACACATCTGGCATCCTAAGGAATTCCTAAGGACAAGCTGGGCAGTGCTGAGCCAAAGTTGCCCACAACAGGAATCCTGTGCCTGTAGGAATGGGCCTTCCTCCGTGTCCCACCCAGCTCCTGCAGGGTCTGGGAGTGTCCAGGGGCAAGCATGGTGCAAAATTGGTATCTTAGTCCCACTCCTTGTTGCTGGGACACAATACCCATCACCAGCCATGATAGACTGGCTCCCAGGCAAAAACAGCATGGAAGAGGGGCATGGTGGTGGAAAATCTGCACTCAGCATGGTGGCCAGGAAGCAGAGAAAGAAGGGAGGAGCCAGGTAGGGAGATGTGGTCTTCCGGGTCATGCCCCAGTGACCCCACCCCAACCAGGCCTCACCTCCTAATGGCACTTCTAGCTCTGAACTCATTCCTGGATGAATCCACTGAGGAGTACAGGGCCCCCAGTCACCCTCCAAAAGCCCCAGCTGTAAACACAAATTTTGGGGCCATCCTAAATCTAAACCATAACAGTTGGGGCTGAATTTCAGACAGCAGTTGCTAGGACCATTGGTCAATTATACCCCCCAAAATTGGACATCTAAGAGGCATATTCTTGCAGCCTTCATATTCCCCTTGGTTTCTTAGTTATAAAAAATGGCTTCATTGGACACCATCGTGTGCACTTATAGTCCCAGCACTGGGAAGGCTGAGGCAGGAAGAACACCTGAGCCCAGTCTGAGGAACATTGACATATTCTGTCTCAAAGAAAATAAAATTAAATTGAAAAGTCTGGGCTTTGGGTTCAGCTCCTATTCCTGTGCCAAGTTGGCGTGGGCCGGTGGTTAGGAGCATAGTTTTTGGTCAGCCCTGGCTCCACCTTGTTTTAATGGGCACTTAGGCGAGTTACGTAACACCCAGTTTCCTTGTCTGGATGCAAGGGTAATAACACTCCCTACTCTTGTGTGGTTGTTGTAGGATTAAATTAATTAAAACACATGGCAAATGTGGTCAGTATCTAAGTGTCATTAAAACACATAGTAAGTGTGTTTGGTATCTCAGTGTCATGGTATCCAGGTTTACTTTAATGGAGCTGGTTTGATTTAGGGGCCATTTCAGTGCATCAGCTCAACAGGCCTGCACTGAAAAGCAAAAGCTCTCTGTCCTGCCTCGGCCTCTGCTCTGTGCCACTTGCGCTTGAACCTCACTCCATCCTCAAACCTTCACCCACCTTTCTACAAAGCTGCTCCTGTCCCTCAGGCTTGGTTCAGGCCCCTCCCCTGATCCTGCAGCCTCTCTGCCCATGGGACTTTTCACCTCCATCCCTTGCGTGTTTTGCTGTTAGGTCACTTCTGCTAAACTGAGTTTCGTAGAAGCGAGCACAAGGTCCTGTACTGCTGCACCTTTGAGGCTGCATGATGGCTGGGCCTACCTGACAAGGGCCACTTTGTGGGGTTATGCAGGGCATCTGCCTGAGTGGGGGATTTCTGTCCAGCTGGTGTGAGGGACTCTGAGCTGTGTGCTTAGGGGGCTGAGCTCGCCCGAAGGAGGCAGGGACCTAGTTAGCATTTCCACAATGGCGCCGGCAGCTCACCAAGGTGGGCACCTTGGGGCTGCACCTACGCAGAGGTGGGTCCTTTCTGACCTGGTAAAGGTGTCATGTTGGTGAACAGCAGCTCTGCCAACAAGCTGGGCTTAGAGTGCGTGTGAAGCTGGAGCGCCTGCAGTTAGCCGCTCCTATCATGTGCTTCTGGAAAGGCCGTGTGTGAGCCCTTCTGAGACATGGAGGGGTTGGATTTCCATTTTCCTAAGGTCCTCTCCTGCCCCAACATTCAAAGACTCAAGGTTTCGCAGTTTGGGCACTGTGAGATGTGAGAACAAGGGCCACCCTGCCCAAGGTTCAGGATCATCACCTTCTGTCCTGGGCTTGGGCCAGCTTCGCGCCTCACCAGGTCAGTCCTTGCCTCCCATACAGAGTCTGCCAGACCAGCTTGCATCCACCATATTGGCTTGCATGGCATCCTTTATTGGTTCTCAAGTATTTCTTCCTTTTGTTCTCCAACAACCTAGTGCTGTTGGTCTCCTCTTACAGTCCAGGGAGAAGAGGCTTGAGTACAAATACACAGTACAATTCCTTCCCACCTTCTATTTTTGCTTATAATTTTTCTCTGCATGTTTCTGTCCCCACTTGGAATATAAGAACCTCAAGGACAAGGACATGCTTCCATTTCATTCCACTTCTTGCCACTTGTCTCATGCACACAGTAGGTGCCATCTAAATGCCATCTGAGTATAAAAGCCAACATCCTGGAGATGCAGTCACCTCCTATGTGAAGCTTCATGACAGCCTGGGTCTGTGCAAATACAGACCACTGTGTGTGCACAACAGTGCTCATGTCAGTGTCTTACACACACACACACACACACACACACACACACACACACACACACAAGCTGGTATGCAGCTTTAAGAAAGCATCCCTGGGTGAACAGAAAGAGCTATCCTGGCCACACCTGCTGGATGATTGTAGAGTGTTGGTCACAATGCCCGGCTTCCTCATTTCTGCTCTGTGTCCTTTCCAATATTTCCCAATTCACCTCCTCCGTAGCCCAGGCTCTGTACCTCCTGCCATTGGAATCTGACCTTCTTTGAGCCTTCTATCTGCTTGCAGGATCCACTGACTTGGGGCTATGAGCTCAGCACCCCACCCCTCTCCCATGTTGCTTCCTAGCTTTGAAGGTTTTGCTCTTCCTCTCTGAGTCCCAGCTCACAGATAATCGTGCAGGCAGTACCACAGCCTGCTTGGTCTCAGATTCCTGGCCAACGTGAGACACAGGGCAAAGATGTGTACAGAATCACATCTATTGGTGGGGCTGTGGACTTTCACAAGACCTATGTCCACTGGCCCAAGGGCAGAAGTGCATTTGTGCCTATGGGGCAGACACATCTTTTACATGCACACTCATTCATGTTTTGCATGCAAGAGGTGCCCAGACCCACAGGAATGTGCACATAGACCATTGGGTGTGCAGATGATGTTATTTGTATGATGCTTACCAACTATGTGGCTGCATATGCCTCTTAGAGTGTGGATTCTCATGTCTGGAACTGCAGCTTTGTGTGCCCTGTACATGAAGACTTATGCACAGTCATGTTAGGGCCAGGGAGACACGGTGAGTCTCCTTCTCCCCAGAGTGCCACCCTCAAACAGATGCCACCACAACACCTAGCCTTTCACAACACAGGCTTGCACTTTCTCCTTGGGGACAGCTCTTCCTTTGTCCAGTTGTCTAGCCCCAGGAAGGTGCCAGAACGTGTGGTTCAAGATTTCTTGGGTCCTCTTACAAGGGCCTATCACCTCCACATTCAGCCACTCCTCTCATCAGGAGCTCTCCACTCTCAGTGGTGAAGGCACTAAGGCTCAAGGTAATTAAATCTCTCTCCTTCGCTCCAGCACCATTGATCTGTGCAGGGACACACTCTGACTCCAAAGAAACAAAGCTTTTAATTTCTCGGCTGGAGCACACTGTTCTTAGACTTGTTTCCTACGTGAGTCATTAAACGTGAAACTCAGAGCATACATTCTTATCCTCAGAGCCTGGTGTGGCTCATAAAAGCACCTCTGTGCCATTTCATTTGAGTCTCACATTTGTCCTATGGGGCAGGCTGTACCTGAACTGCCCCATTTTACAGACGAGGGAACTGAAGCTCACCGTAACTGGCTTGCTGCTCATGCACTGTGAGTTTCCATTTTGTCAATTGTCACAACAGCACTCGGGTGTGCGTGTATGTCTTCAGCCATGTTGTACAGAGGAGGAAGCAGATCGCATCCTTGGTACATAGTCTGGCTCATCTACACCACCTGAAGTTACAAGGAAATGATACAGGCTATTTGTCTCCTGGGTAAAAACTAAAGCAATGGTGTCTTTTTTTTTTTTTTGGAACCAGGGGTCGAACTCGGGTCCTCATGCTTGCAGGGCAGGCGGCAGAACCACTGAGCTAAATCCCCAGGCCCAGTGGTGTCTTTTTTCTAAAGAGAGTAGAGGTTTGTCTTTTGTTGTGTGAAGTCCAAAAGGAGAGGGCCTCACCGACTAGCATCTCTCATTCTGGGGGTGACTGGGAAATGCCGATCCTTCCATGTGTGGGTCCACTCTCTCACCAGGACCCCAAGATTGCTATGCATGCCCATTTGTGATGACCTCCAAAGGGGATGGGGCCCGGGTTGTATGTGGGGTTTCATGGGCCAGACCTGAAAGAAGAATATGACTTCCACCCATTCTCTGTTGCCTGAACTGGAGTCACACGGACACAAGTAACTGCACACCGGGAGCAGAGGGTAGAAGCAGTGGCTTGGGAGCCATTCAGGTCTGCAGAGCTTCCTGCTTTTTCTTCTGGATCCTCATCTTCTCATCACTGAGGCCACACAGACAATGTCCATACACCATCGACTCCACTCTTGAAGGGCTTTACCCAGTGCAAAAACTGTCTTCATTCAGAAATAACTTGTGTTGTGCCATTTTGAACCAGACTTTTCAAGCTTTGAGGACACCTCCAGGGTATCCTGAACCTCCAAATAACTGCTACTGATTGAGATGCCTTGGAACTGTGGAAATATGAACTGGAGGTTCTTGGGATACAGAAGAGATCTCAGGTTGACCAGGGTCCTAATCCTGGCACTATCATTTATAGCTGCATGTCCTTGATGAGTAGCAGTACCCCTCAGCCTCTGCTTAGCTACACCATAGGAGGAAAACAGCACAAGAAAAGGGATACCAGCATGCCTAGAGATACTCCACAACTCTTTGGAACGAGGAAGGAAGAATTTGTAATTGTCAGAAGCACGGTACAGCTGGCAAAAGAATATGAAATCAGTTACATAAATTGTGTGCTATATGTCAAAGTTCCATTTGTCTTGAGACAGGGTGAAAATCAGCATATTTCTCATCAAGACAGGAAATAAAAACAGAGAAAAACCCAGGAGGCTTTTGGAATAGCTCAACCACTAAGAGAGTCCAAGCCCTGTGCCAATGCTCTTTGAGGCTCCTGTCCCATCCGTCAGCTCCACACTTGCTGGCTCTCCCTCTATAGATGTGTGACTTTCTGCCTCTCTTTTAGCTGTTTGTGGACTTGGCTAGGGATGGTTCTGTCCTTGATTATTGTGATACATGAAAACAACCTGAGAACACGCTCGTTCTCCTCTTGCTTTCCCCTTGACAGTCCCTGAATAGTGTTGGCCTTCCAAATCCTCCATCTCTCGTCTTTCTCCCTTCTCACTCATCTCTGCCTTTTCCTTACTTTTGTTTCAAGAGAATGAACATGAAGCTGGGCATGGTGGTACATGCCTGTAATTCCAGGACTTTGGGAGGCTGAGGCAGGAGGGTTGCAAGTTCAAGATCAACCTGGGCAATGTAGTGACTTAGTGAGATCCTGTCTGAGAAAGAAAGAAAGAAAGAGAGAAAGAAAGAAAGAGAGAAAAAAATGGACCAGTGCAAGATTCAACCCTAGTAGGAGATAAAACTGGGATTCAGAGCAGTTGTCTGCAATTTGTTTGATCATATGCCTCTATCAACAATGAAAAATTGGAATATCCAGTGCCAGTCTATGAACTCTTTTTTTTTTCTTTTTGTAGTGTTGCAGATCAAACCCTGGGACTTATGCATGTAAGGATGTAAAAAATATTTTAGTACTTAGGTACACCCCCTGGACCACACTGTACTTTTAACAAATTGTACAGCTCACTTCTGTGCTAACATTTTATATCTAAAAGATACACATGGGCCAGGGATATAGCTCAGCAGCACAACATCTGCCTAACAAGTGCAAGGTCCTGACTTGGATCCCTGGTACAACAACAACAATAACTACAAACAAACAAAACAAAACAATAAAACTATACACAAATGGATATATTTTAAGTTCATGAGATAAAAATAAACTTTAAATAACTTTAAAATACTAATCAGTCATAAATGCTTGTTCACATTAAAGTACTGTTTTTGACAATTTTCACACCATTAGTAATAGAAAAATACCTTTTTAGTTTTTTTTTTTTGGTAGCAGGGATCAAACTCAGGTCCTTGTGCTTGCGCAGCAGGCGGTGAAACCACTGAGCTAAATCCCCCGCCCTCTCTTTAGGTATTTTGAGGTATTTACTTTTAACTGACTTTAGAAAGTTTTTAGGTTCACTCTAAGTGCAGTAAACATTGGAGTCCGTGCAATTTTCTCTAGATTTTACTTGAGGCAAGTATAAAACAGTTTGCACTCTTTATTATAATGACAATACTGCTTGAGTGTAAACCCTGAAACAATACAGCTTTTTTTTTTCTTTTAAATTCTTTTATTGGTACATTTTAGGTATACAATACATTTACATTTATCATTGGGTGCTTATCCCTGTACATGATGAATCTTGGTTCTTATTTTTTCCCCATTACCTGTCCGCCCTTCCATATTTACATAGATATCGTTTCCTTTTTTATTCTTTTCTCATAACTTTTTCTTTCCCTTCCCCTCCCACCACCCCTACACCTTTAGACCTTTTAATATTTCAAATTATCAATTATTTATTTTAATCATTTTAATCCTTATTTACACTTTCAGTTTCTCACACTAGAGAAACTGTTCGGTATTTATACATATGGGTCCTATTTATTTCACTTAAGAGTATGGCCTCTACTTCCAAAATTGCTGTACAGATTTAATGCAATCCCAATTGAAATCCCAGCAGCATACTTCAAGGACCTTGAGAAAGCAATCCAAAAATTCATTTGGAACAAGAAGAGACCCAGAATAGCAAAAGCAATTCTAAGGTAACAGAGACATGGCAGGGGGTATCACAACCCCCAACTTGAAACTATACTACAAAGCTCCTGTGATAAGAAAAAAACAGCATGGTACTGGCAAAGAAACAGACCTGAGGACCAGTGGAACAGATTAGAAGATGGAGAAACAACTCCAGAAACACTCAGCCACCTCATCTTTGACAAAGGAGCCAAACACCCTCACTGGAGGAAAGATAGCCTCTTTAATAAATGGTGCTGGAGAAATTGGGTTTCAACTTGCCAAAGGCTATAAAACTAGACCTATATCTCTCACCATCTAGTTCTGTGAAGTATATTGTTGGAATTTCAATTGGCATTGCATTGAATCTATGTAGCAGTTTTGGAAGTATGGCCATTTTCACTATATTGGTTCTTCGTACCCAGGAACAAGGGATGTCTTTCTTATATCCTCCTTGATCTCCTTTTTCAGTATACTGCAGTTTTCAGTGTAGAGGTCTTTTACTTCCTTTGTGAGGTTGATTCCTAGATATTTCATTTTTTTTGGATGCTCTTGTAAAAGGAATTGTTTCCATAATTTCTCTTGGTGAGTCTGCTATTTGTGTACAAGAAGGCTATTGTTTTTTTGAGTGTTGACCTTGTATCCAGCTACTCTACTGAATCTGTCAATTAGGTCTAGAAGTCTTTTGGCCAAGTTTTTGGGACTTCTATGTAAAGTATCATATCATCAGCAAATAATGACAGTTTAACTTCTTCCTTTCCTATCTTTATTCTTTTTCTTTCTTTCTCTTTTCTAATTGCTGTCACTAATGTTTCCAGAACCACGTTGAACAGGAGTGGTGATAGTGGGCATCCTTGCCTTATTCCTGATTTTAGTGTGAAAGTTTTCAGCTTTTGACCATTTAGTATGATGTTGGCTGTTAGTTTTTCATAGCCTTAATCAGGCTGAAATAAAGACCTTCTATTCCAATTTTCTGTAGCATTTTTACAGGAATGGGTGTTGAATTTTGTTAAATGCCTTTTCTGCATCTATTGAGATGATCATATGGTTTTTGTCCCTGACTCTGTTAATATAGTGTATTACATTTATTGATTTATGAATGTTGAACCATCCTTGCATCCCTGGGATAAATCTGACTTGGTCAGGGTGTATGATTTTCTTGATGAGCCTCTGTATTCTGTTTGCAAATATCTTGTTGAGGATTTTTGCATCTATGTTCATTAGGGAGATTGGCCTGTAGTTCTCTTTTTGGGTTGGGTCTTTCCCTGGTTTTGGAATCAAAGTAACACTTGCTTCTAGGAATGAATTTGGAAGCTTTGCTTCCCTTTCAATTTCCTTGATGAGTTTAAAGAGTAATGGCAATAGTTCTTCTTTAAATATCTTGTACAATTCAGCAGTGAAGCCATCAGGACCTGGGCTTTTCTTTGTTGGTAAATTTTTAATTACATTTTCAATTTTGCTCATAATTGGGGTGTTTACAATATCTGTATCTTCTTCATTTAACATTGGCAATTCATATGTATCTAGGAATCTGTCTATTTCTTCTGTGTTTTCCATTTTATTAGAGTATAGGTTCTCCAAGTAGCTATTGATGATTCTCTGGATTTCTGCTGGGTCTGTTGTGACTTTACCTTTTTCGTTCTTAATGACATGGATTTGAGCCTTTTCTTTCCTTTTTTTGATAAGGTTGGCTAAAAGTTTATTGGTTTTATTGATTCTTTCAAAAAACCAACTCTTTGATTCATTGATTTTTTGTGTCATTCTCTTAGTCTCCATTGCATTGATTTCTGCTCTGATCTTTATATTTTCCTGTCTTGTACTAGCTTTGGGTTTGTTATGCTCTTATTTTTCTAGGAGCTTGAGGTTCTGCATTAGGTTATTTATCTGAGCTCTCTCTGTTTTCCTAATATGGGCCTTCACTGCTATGAATTTCCTGTGTAGAACTGCTTTCATTGTGTCCCATAGATTCCTGTATGTTGTTCTGGCATTGTCATTTACTTGTAGAAACTGTTTAATTTCTTCTTGAATTTCCTCTGTGACCCATTGGTTGTTCAGTAGGGTGTTATTCAATTTCCATGTGTCTGTGGGAGTTTGGCAGTTTCTTATGTTATTGATCTCCAATTTTATTGCACTATGGTCTGATAATATACAGGGGGTAACTTCAATTCTTTTACATTTACTTAGACATATCCTATGAGCTAGCATGTGGTCTATTTTGGAGAATGACCCATGTGCAGCTTATAAGAATGTGTATTCTAATTTTGTGGGGTGGAACACTCTGTAAACACCTATTAAGTCCATTTGTTCAATAGTTTGGTTCAGTTCTAGAATTTCATTGTTAATTTTTTGTTTAGATGATCTGTCTATTTGTGATAGTGGAGTATTGAGGCCCCCCACTACAATTGTATTAGTGCTTATTTGATTTTTCATGTTCATTAATATTTGTTTTGTATAGTTTGGGGGCATTCGTATTTGGTACATATATATTTAGGATTGTCATCTCTTCATCTTGGAGTGTTCCCTTCACAAGGATGTAGTGACCATCTTTGTCTCTCTTAATTAGTTTTGGTTTGAAATCTACTTTGTCTGCAAATAAGATTGCTACCCCTACTTTTTTTCTGGGTTCCTGTCACATGGAGAACTGTTTTCCACCCTTTTACTTTCAGTCTATGAATTTCTTTTTGAGTTAGGTGTGTTTCTTGTATACAGCATATTGCTGGATTTTGCTTCTTAATCCATTCTGTTAGTCTATTTCTTTTGATTGTTGATTTGAGACCATTAACAGTGAGAGTTATAATTGATAGATATTGATTCATCCTTGTCATGATGTTTTGCTGTTGTTGGCTCTTTTATTTCTTATTTTTCCCCTTTTCCCTTTAGTTTCTTACCTTGCCTGGTGGCTTTCCTCTTTTGGACCTCATGTAGTTGTGACCTTCATTATCGTTTTTTTTCCCATTAAGTTTACTGGTACATTTTAGGTATAAAATACAGTTACATTCGTCATTGGGATCTTGTACCATTACATGAGTATCTTGGTTCTTATTGTTTTTCCCCTTCCCTTGCCCTCCCTTTACCCCCTCCACCCTTCCCTATTTGCAAAGACTTTGTTTCCATTTTTTTCCTTTTCTCATATTTTTTCTTTTCCCTTTTTTCCTTTCCCCTACCCCTCCCACGTCCCCTGCTCCTTTAGACCTTTTCTTCCTGTTACACAATATCAATTATACATTTTTTAAATTACAATATCAAGATCTAGGAGACATTACCACAGATTTTACAGAATTTAAAAGGATATAGAAAGCATATTACAAAAATCTTTTTTGAAATAAATTTGACAACTTCTAAGAAGTAACTTGGAAGACAAATTAATGAAACTAACTCTGGAGGAAATATAAAATTTGAATAGCACCTATTAAAGAAAGCATATTCCTAGCTTGAAAACCTACCTATATGACAACCGCAGGCTCATAACCATTTTAACTGATAAATTATATCAAACAATTAAAGCAGAAAAAAGAAGGAACACTTCTCCCCTCATTTTAGGAACTCAGCATTGTGCTAATCCTAAAACTAGATGAAGATAATAGAAGAAAAAAGTATGAACATAGATAGAAATTTGTTTAACAAAACAAACTCTTAGAAGTCAGATCTGGCAGTATGTAGAAAGTGGTTTTGTTATAGGGATGGCAGTGTTGTTTCAGCATTGGAAGATCCACCCCCAAAAGTCATCATTTTAACAGAGGAAAGGAAAAAGCCATATGATCCTGTTACTAGTTGGAGAAAAAGTATTGGACGAAATTCTACAGGTAAAAGCTATCGGGAGACTAGAAGTAGAACAGAACTTTCTCAACAGATTAAAGACATGTACTTCATACTTCCAGCGAGAATGCCTAATATAAATGGAGAAGATACAATGCTTTCTTCTTAAGGTGGGGAACAAGGGCAGATATGCTTACTCTTTATCTGTCCATTAAACTTTGAAACCTAGGCCCAACCCAAATAGTCTGGCAATAAAATGACACAATTAGGATAGGATTGGCAAGGTAGCAGCAAAATCTTTATGTGTAGATGAAATGATCATCTACAGAGAAAATACTAAGAAATCTCTAGGAGCCCCTAGAACTTGTACTTGAATTTAGCAGGATTAGAAAACACAAAGTATATATAAAAATTCAAGTCTGTGTATACTTGCTATAAATGAAGAATTGGATATTGAAATTTAAAAGTTATGTAGAAGTACAAAGGACCTAGAAAAGTTAAAGTAACAAAAACAAAAACAGTGTTGGAAGACGTTTAGTACCTAATTTTAAGACTTCTAAAGCTACAATAATCAAGGCAGTGTTGGTGTAAGGAAAGACATATAGATCATTTGAATAAAACGGAGAATCTAGAAATAGAACCACACATATATGGTCCACTGAGTTTTGAAAGATTATTTAACATTAGCATTTTATGGAATATAAACTCAATTCAAGTGCCGAGGAAGAGATAGTGTTTTCAGCAAATGGCACTAGAACACCTGGTATCTGTATATAAAAAATTAACCTCAACCCTTTATTTCCATACATGAAGGGATCTATGAACTCTAACTACAAAATTTTAAGAAAGAAATTATAAGGGAAAATGTTTATGAATTCAGGGTAGGCAAGAACAACTTAGGAAACAAAAGACATGATGTATAAAAGAAAAAAATTGATAAATGAGATTCTATCAAAATTTAGAACTTTAAATGACATCATTAAAATGAAAAGTAGTCCTTAAATAGACCATATTTACAATTTACATAACCTATGACCAGAATATATAAAGAATTCTTAGAGCTCATTAATAGACAACCCAATTAAAAAGTAGACATAAGTAGATGGTAAATAGCCAGTATAGCACAAGGAAAGGTTTACAACTCTAGATTCAGAAAAATACTAATCAGTGCAATAACAAGATTGAATTATACACTCATTAGGGAGATGAAGTTAAAAGTTTTAAAAGCCTTGTCATGACTTTTTCTTCTTCTTGGATTCTCCTCCTTTGTGTTTAATTTGTCACACACAATGGATTCATTCTGCTGGGTTTCCTGGGGTTGTGATCCTCATTGTCTTTTCCTAAGGTATTGTCTAAAATTTTTTGGAGTGCCCGTTTGATATTCATGAAGTTCTTGAGGTGCTCTTTATCATGAAAGTATCTTATTTCTCCATCAATTTTGAAAGATAGTTTTGCAGGGTACATCAATCTGGGTTGGAGGCTGTTTTCCTTTAGGGCTTGAAATACATCACTCCAAGCTCTTCTTGTCTTGAGGGTTTGCATTGAGAAGTCTGCTGTGATTCTGATGGGCTTTCCTTTGTATGTGACTTGTTTCTTTTCTCTCACTGCTTGCAGAATTTTGTTCCTCTGTTGGGTTTCTGGAATCCTAACAATTATATGCCTATGTATAGATTTTTTTTGATCAAGGCTAGTTAGGAGTCCTATATGCCTCACTTATCTGTATGTCAAGTTCTTTTCCCCTCCTTGGGAAGTTTTCCACCATCACTTCTGTGAATAGTTTTTTTATGTCATCTGCACTCTTTCCTCTTTCTTCATTGACTCCAATCAGTCTTATGTTATTCTTCTTCGCATCGTCTAGCAGCTGCTGTATTGCTTTCTCATGGTCCCTTACAATTTTAAAGCAATTTTTCTTTTCCTGGTCACTAATTGCAATATTAACTTCTATATCTGAAATTCTGTCCTCACATGTGCTCATTCTGCTGCATAGACTTTCAGTGGAGTTCTTAGTCTCCTGGAAATCTGTTTGCATCTGCTTTATGGATTCCATTTGTTTCCTATGTTGGGATTCCATCATGTTCCTCAGATCCTCTATTTTTTTATCTGTGTCCTCTCTAGATTTATTAATCATGTCTTGCACCATGAGCACAATCTTTGCTGTTATCTGAGAAATTATTTGTGATTTCATTTTTCCCAGATCCTTTTTTGTTGCCAGTTTAGAGAGTCCAGGTAGTTGAGTATCAGAGTGTTCCATCTCGTTTCCCTTTGGGCTTGCTGTAGGTGATCCAGAAGTCTGTTTTTGAGGCTTGTTTATGTGTGTTTTCATTTCCACGGGGGGGGGCATGCTTCTGGTGCCCGCGTGGCTCAGATTCTCTGTCCTAGGAGCATGAGATGGCAGTAAGGGAGCTTCCTTCCGGGTGCTGGTTCATTGTCTTTTTCTAGGATATTGCTTAGAATTGTTTGGAGTGCTGGTTTGGTGTTCATGAACTTTCTCAGGTGTTCTTTGTCATGGAAGTATCTAATTTCCCCATTGATTTTGAAAGATAATTTTGCAGGATACAACAGTCCGGGTTGGAAGTTATTTTCTTTTAGGGCTTGAAATACTTCACTTCAGGCTTTCCTTGACTTGAGCGTTTGTGTTGAGAAGTCTGCTGTGATTCTGATGGGCTTTCCTTTGTAGGCAATTTGTTTCTTTTCTCTAACTGCTTGTAGGGTTTTGTTCTTCTGGTGGGTTTCTGGGATCTTGAGATCTTGACTATTATATGTCTAGGTGTAGATTTTTTGGATGGTGGCTAGTTGAAATTCTATATACTTCACTTTTCTGTATGTCCAATTCCCCACCTCTGTCTGGGAAGTTTTCTACTATTACTTCCGTGAACAGTTTTTCTATGTCAATTGTACTTTCTCCTGTTTTTTTTTTTTGTGGACTCCTATCTGTCTTACATTATTCTTCTTTCCATCATCTAGCAGCTGCTGGATTGATTTCTCATGGTCCCTTACTATTTTGAAGAGATCTCTGTTTTCATGGTCTTTAACTGCAATCTTGTCTTCTATATCTGATATTCTATCTTCAGATTCTCTTAATCTGCTCTGCATGCTTTCAATGGAGTTTTTAATCTCCTGAATATCTGTTTGAATCTGTTTCATGGATTCCATTTCTTTCTTATGTTGGGCAATCATGGTTTCCATTTCTTTCTTATGCTGGGCATTCATGGCTTCCAGCATGTTTCTGAGCTCATCTATTTTTTTTTGTCTGTTTCTGTTCTAGAGCCTCTAATCATGTCTTTCACTCTGCTCACCATCTCTGTAGTCATCTGGGAGATTATTTCTGTTTTGAATTTTTCTAGGGCCTCAATTATCTGTTTTGTTACTTCCTGTGCTATCAGTTCAGGGTGTCCAGGTGGTTGATTATCAGACTTTTCCACCTCATTTCCCCCAGAATTTGCCTTGTGTGGGGTGGAAGTCTGAGTTTTTGCCTTACTTAAATGGCTTTTTCTCATTTTTGTTTTTGGTACTGTCCTTGGTTTAGTTCCTGGGGCAATACTTTGAAGTTGTTCATTGTAAGTATCTTTGTTGATGTGTTTAGAACACTTATGGAATGGTTGTTTCTCAGAGGTGTCTTCCAGATATAGCTGGTCTTTAGGTTTTGAGTCTCTAATGGCTCTGAGTCTGTCTCATTTTCATTATACCAGGAAGGACAACTGATTAGATCAATCACAACAGTGTACCCCAAGTGATACAATCAGCAACACAACAGCATCAAGTACCTCTTAGAAAATGACGATTTGTGGTAGTTATTAATCTATCCCCTTTAACAGTGTGAATTAAATCAAAATCAAGGACCAACTGAACATATGTTTGTAGTGAACAAACTCTTCAATATAGCAACTTTACCCTTCAGAATGGGAAATTAGAAGGCATTGGGGAGGGAGGAATAGGTAAGTAGAAGGATAGGGGATGGTTATCAGTGAGGCCAGAGGGCACAGGCAAGAGAAGGAAAGAGAAGAAAAGAAAGATAAAGAAGAAATATGAATTACAGGCAGAGCCAGAACACAAAGTGAGACAAAGAACAACGTGGGACAGCAAGGGAGTGAGGCAGAGAGAGAGAGAGAAAGTCAGAAAAGAGAGAAAAATAAAAATTTTAGAAGAGTAGCAAATAAGAAAAAAAATAAAAATAAGAGCAAAAAATAGTGGTAATTTAAAAAATAACAAATAGAAGATTAAATTGAAGGGCCTCCTTCAGAGTATGTCTCTGCTGTCACAATAGACAACGTGGGTAGCAGTGTGTAGTTATAAGTCAGTGAGTCTCAGTAAGCCAGTCACAGACTCTGAGATTCAGGCAGCTTCCTGGCTGCAAGTCCCAAGTTGAGCTCCCTGTCCTCCTGCAGGGTTGAACTCTGTAAGGTTGTGCGGCAGGTTCCAGCTGCTTTTCCCCCCGAAGATAATCCAGGTTCCAATGGGAGGTGACGATCCCTCCAACCTACCAAACACGGTGGTCTGGTGTGCCTTTATTGCAGAGATTCTCTTCACTTTTCCAGTGGGCTTCAGTTTTCATCAGGGAGCCTGAGAGAGGCCCTCTCTCTGTTGTTCACTTCTGCAGCGTAGGACAATGGCCTTTATGCCCCCCCCCATGCCTCTGTAGTGTGGATCCAAGTAGCTGTACAGCCAAGAGCCCGGGGGCAGGGGGCTGATAGGTGTGCCCAGGGGGTCCTCACTGGTTTGGTCTCCTGGTCACAAGTGGGTGGAATGAGCTGGACTGAGCAGGGCTCACTCAGCCCCAACAATACGGCTTTTAAACTTAAAACTTTTGGCAAAAAATCACTGTTTTTTTTTTTTTTCTGTTGCCAGTAGGAAACTGCTTTCCATTAATGGAGAATTCATGGCTTTCAAGCATTTTAAATATGACAATGTTTATAAATATGGTTTGGAGAAATTGTTTAAATTCTTTTTCATAATTTATTTTCTCCAGGATAGAGTCTTTCAACAAGTAATTTGTAGTAATGACTCTGTTGACTTCAATTTTGGAGTGTAGTAGTTATGTTAAAGATTAACCATTTGGTCATATTGAAGTCAACACAGAACTTACTGCTGTGTTTTCTTTCTTCAGAGATAAATAAAATACTCACAAAAAAATATATACTGTTTTCAAAGCCTTGGCTTAACACTTTCTGAAATAGTTATTCAAAGGTCTAATCCAAAATTCAGTTTATACCAGAGACTGAATTTAATTATTGTCATAGATATAAGTGATTATCAATAGCTAGTTTCACCACACAGAAGGTCAGGAAACTGTGAACCTTGTTATTGGGATAACTGGTAAACCTCCATCTGGTACAGAAGATTTTCATCATCTCTTCTCAACACTAGGACTTCAGATAATATGATACGTGACTCTCCTTAACTGGGCACGCATGTCATAGAAAAAGAAAGAAATCTGCAAAATGTTGAAAGCCAAAAATTGAATGAGAGTTCCCAGGGTAGCTGCTCTGCACTGGGGGGCTTGAACCCTTTCCTGGGGCTCTTTCTCAGAGAAAAGTGACAATGCCACTGAGGGCAGCAGCATCCCGATCTGCATATTGGATCTTAGTAAACCTTAATATTCTTTAAATTTAAGTATTTATACAGAAGGACCAATACATTTCTGAAAGACCCCATGAGTCATAATACATAAAGTCTGTGTAGATCAATTTCATGTTTTGCCCAAACTGCTATTCAGTACTATGGACAGCTACACAGGCGCCTGGAGAACACTATTTTCAATAATCTGCTTTAGCACATACTTGATAGTTATGAGATCTAATTAAAACAGTATAGTAAGGGGTCAATATTCTTTCTTCCCGCCCCTCGTTCCAGCCCTCCCTTCTTGTTCAACCTGCTGCCAAGTGAAGGAAAGGAGACAGGAATTCAGAGCAGATGTTTTGATCAGAAATACAAACAATATAATTCTAGAAACATTTGTAAGTAGAAGTGTTTCTGCTGCTTCTCTTTCCAAAGACCACACTCCACTTAGGAGAAAGGCTGCATGCACATTGTGCTGTAGATAATGTGTCCCCTTCTGCTCTGTCCCACATCGTGCATCTGCACCCCCAATATGTCCCAGTAGTGCCAATTTCTTCACCTGACAGGGAGGCCTCTCGCTACTCTCCTGACGTGGCTCAGAGCTCCTGATATAAAGTGGTGTCTAGTGCCTAGACTGCATGCCTCCATCTATGCACTCTACTCAGCGGGAGCGTTGGACACTCCAGCCAGTTTGCGTTTGTGGTTACTTTAACATTTGCCCACAACATCTTTGGCACCCCTCCTTTCAAGATGTAGAGTGATTATGCTCTTAAACTTACACAAGGCAAGTGCAACAAAAACAATGGGTAGCCATGGATGGGTTGGGATTTCTCCCCCACCCCCTTGGCCCCTTGCCCTGGGGGAAGCCAGATGCCAGTCTTAAGGGTACTCAGGGAATGGCTGAGGTGTCCTGTGTGGCTTGTTGTGATTTGGGAAACTTCCACCTGGGGTGGGAACTGGACTCATGTATGGAGCCATCCATGCTGGGCATTCACCCTCCCATGGTCCAGCTCAGCACCTGTTGTTTCTCCTTTCAAATATGGGGCTGTACTTGCTCTTTAACTCTACCCATTAGAAAGGAGATTTGACAGAGATTTAAATTTTATCTTAATTTTAGTTTAATTCTTAAGTTAGTTAAAAAGCTAAGAACATAAAACTGGATATATGTTTTTAAAAAAAGAATATTCAGGGAGAAGGGTGAGAGAAACCAAGGCCTCTGCCAATACCTAATGGCTAAGTCCTCTTGTGTGCTGAGCCTTCTACCCCGCTGAGCCCTCAGATGTTCTGCCCCAGCCCAAAGCTGACAGCAGCTGGTAAGAGAGAGACCTGAGCCAGGAGGAACCACACTTCTCCTGGGTTCCTGACCCTTGGAAACTAGGAGATAACAGACTATTTATTGTGTTGAGCTTTCTACTTATTTGTTATGCAGCAAGAGTGAAATGATAGTGTTTAAAATTCTGGTTTTAATTGTTGCCTTTTTGAGTTTTCCAAGCAAATGATTTCTGGGGTCATCTCCTGATTTGGTCCTAAGCCTTTATTTTTCCTTTTCTTTTTCGGAGCTCAGATTCTTTGTCTAAAACCATACCAGTTGCCATACATTGCGCATTTACTCCATTCTAGGCATGGTCTATGCATACTACTCACTGCTACCAGCATATGAAATGACTACGTCATTGTCCCCACACAATGATTAACCCAAGGCTCAGAGAGGTTAGAAACACTGGCCCACATTAATATCTAAGCCATCATATGTCCTGCAAGCCACATGCTCTAAAGCACTCTGCTGCCTCTAGTTTTGATGCAAGAATCTTTCATTTACTAACACGTTTCTGGGTAGGACAAAGCAAGGCTCAAATTCTATACCGACCAGCTGATCACTGTTTCCTTTTCTTGGAGCGGGGAAGACAACCCTTATTCTCAGAAGGCTCTGTGAGGACAGAAGCAAGGAGCCACAGTAGTTGGTGTCTGTCCCATTAGACTGATGCTAGCTAGTAGAACTTTCTGTGATGATAGAAATATTTCCTGTCTGATTGAGTAGACCGTGTGGTTATTGAGCACCTGAAATGTGGCTAATGCCAGTGAACAGCTGAAGTTTTATTGCATTGTACTTAAATAAATTGAACTATAAGAAGCCAGTGTTCCGACACTGGACAGGGCAGCTCCAGACCCTGAGATCCAGGAAGACAAAGCCATGCCTGGTCAGCTCCCCAGGGCAAGAGGCTGCCCTGTAACGAGCTGCCAGATGAATGGAAAACAGTCCAGCTTGAGCACCGGACATCGTGCATCTATCGCTGGGCACAGCATTGATCTCTGGCGGACCCTTCTTGCCCCCACTCTGAGCCCCTCTTCAGCAGCAGCCAATTACTCTCTTCTGCAGAAATGTCATCTTAGCTCCAGGAATTGGACAAAGCCTGGATTTCAGGTGACTGTGGGGGACAGAGGAAAAGGAGTCCCCTACATCTTAATGGGCCACAGAGGACAAGCTACACCTGCCCCCGCCCCTCCAAGACTGACTAGAGTTTGCCTGTAACAGAGACAGTTAAATTAATGATGAGGCTCAGTGACAGGGAGGCCAGAGCAGCCCCTTAAATGTCACCTTCGTTATTTTTCAAGCCACCAGGACAACTGCCTTCCCGTTGTCTTCCATGTTGCTGTTGTTCTGCCTCAGGGTGGAGGGATTTCTCCCCCTAATCCTACAACATGAGCTGGGTAAGTTCAGCAAGGGCAGGCGGCGAGATGCCACAGGCTGCCTAATAAGGGGCCAAGCTGTCACTGAGCGGTAGCTGTTGAGCAGACATGAGGAGGGGGCAGGTGAGGGCAGCGGGCTGGGGCTCCCTTCCGCCTCTGCAGCCTCAGCACCAGGGATTTCCTTCTTCTCCGAATCAATATCCCAGGCTGGAGCAAAGTGTGGTAGAGGGGGCTGGGGAGGCAGGCTGGGGCCTGGCTTCCCTGACATGACTGGCACAGGTGATCATGGCAGTGTGTTTCCATCCCGGGGCCTCAGTTCTGTACTCTGTGAAAGGAAAGAGTATCAGACATGGCAGGCTTTAAGGCCTCTTTCCTCTACACTTGCACAGTGGCAAGAATATGGACTTTGAATTTCCATGTGCTGAGGCGCGAGCCAGGCTCTGCCCCTCTCAGCTGTTATTTAGCCTCTTGGAAACAATAATGTAATCTCAGAGGGATGCTGCAAGGATTAAATGAGATATTGAATTCCAGTGGTCTCAACCCTGGCCTCATATTGGAATTACCTAGAGCCCAGAGTGCCTTTTTAAAAAATCCCAGCATCCCCACGCAACCCCAGATACTGCCTTCACTGACTGCAGTGAGGGCGGAGGGCCGAGGGCGTCACGCCAGGCTCCTCCGGGCTTCTGCACCATGTTTTGTGTCTAATGGGAGTGGGGGTGTTCGTGTGGAGCAGAACCTTAGCAGGTGTGTGGTGACTTGACGGAGTTTTAAAGATCGTTTTGTCCCTACCTTCCTCCAAAGCAGGCTCTCTAAGCCCATTGCACATGCCAAAAACTTGCTCCAGGATTGCAGAATACAATCTCTACTGATCCCCTCTCTGGTCTGTTTGCTCCTCCACTGTCATCTCTCTCCCGTCCTGACTCAGTTCTTCTACTCCCGCCTCTGCCTGCTCTGCCTTGGACCAGAATTAGTGCACTTGGGGATTCTTTGAGCAGAAAGGGTGTAATACATATCTTCCTGCTTCCAGGATGCAGTGCATCACACCCCCCTCTCAGCCAAAGCAGGGAAGCAGAAGGATTATGAGTATAGCCTGCAACCAGGGCGCCTGGGTTCTAATTCTAGTAGAGCCATTCTCTAGCCGTGTGACCCTGGATGGTTTTCTTGAACTCTCTGTGCTGCGTTCCCTCCTGGGTTTGATGAGGACCTCGATTTGGTTTGGAGTTAGTTGTTGTTCTCCTCCATTATAACCTCTCTTACACCATAACACCAAATTTGGGGAAGGAAAGAGACCTGAGAAATTAGAAATATTGAGCCCAGATCATCAAATGCTTTCCCTACCATATGCAATGTCATCTCCACAGCCTTGGAGAGGTAATCATGTCCATTGCAGAGGTGACACATTCCAGACACAGGAAAGTCATTTAATCTGCCATGGTCCTGCCGTGGGGACAGGCAGAGCCAGGGGCCTGATGGGCTGACTCCGGCCTTGGTTGTGTGTGTGTAGAAGGGAGGAAGGAGATTCCTCCCTACTGGCTCAACCACAGTGACAGGAAGGAAGTTAGGAGACACATCTCTGGCTGTTTGGTGTTTGGAAGGGCAATCGGGGGGTGCAGGGAACCAAGCACCCAGTCCCAGAACCTACCAGTCTCACGAGGAGGAGAGGGGCACAGCATGGAGTGTTCCTCCCTTGGTGGATGAGATGAACCCCAGCTGCTGAGTTGCTGAGAGAATGCACTATGCATAGGTTGTGGATGGTTGCTAAGCTCTGAGTCTGCCTCCTGACCACCTCATTCCAGGCTGCGCTCCGTGTCCTCGCTGAGGGATTCCTTCACCTGCTACAGCCCACTCTGCCATGGGGCTGGGCCTGTGACTCAGCAAATGCAGCCCCAGATCAGCCCTCCTGATGGCAGTGGGCACTGGTGCACAACCACTGGCTCATGGGAGGGGGCTGCAGCTGCACTCAGGGCCTGTTTCTGCTGTGGACTCTCTTGGGTGCTTCTCCTGTCACCCCCAGCTCCTGTTCCCATGAGTGTTTCCTGAGCACCATCTCTCAGAGCGGCTTCTGAAGGACTGCAAGTGTAGACACTTCTAGAATGGTGCCAGGTGGCGGGGGAAAGTGCACTTACTTCAAGGCTTAGAGTCTCGGAGGAAGTGGAGGTCCACAGGAGGTCAGGTAAACCGAGTGCCTGGGCCATTCATGGCCCCAGGCGGCTCTGGGCAGGTGGCCAGGATAGGAGGGGGAGGGCAGAAGGCTGCAGCTTTGCTGATTAAGTAGATAGTGGAAGGAAGGAAGGAAGGAAGGAAGGAAGGAAGGAAGGAAGGAAGGAAGGAAGGCCTTTTACTGTCACAAAGCGTGTCTGGGGAATTATCTTCTGGGGTCTGTGACAGAGGGGCCAGGCAGCAAGCTCAAGCAAGACCGGTGGGGAGGCCTCTGCGCTGGGAGAGGAGGGAGAGCAGAGGAGGTGGCTCTGAAGGCGGGGAGGAGCGGCCGCTGCCCACCCTCGGCAGGCATCCTCCTTGGGTGCCCTTCCCACACCCGCCCGCCCCAGCCAGCCCCGTCAGCTGTTGCCCAGCTGTGCAGTGGGGCCTGCCTGCCTCTTGCCTGAGGTGAACCTGGGTCCCAGTCAGCCTCTCCACCCAGTGCTTGGCACCAGGGACAGCCACCTTCCCCTTCCCGGGGGACCCTGGCCCTGGCTGTTCTGAGTGTCTTCATCCTGAGGGTCCCCAGCTGATCCCCAGTGCTGCTGCCCTGCAGCTGCAAGTGTGGCTTTGACTTTGTGCCCAGAAGGGAGCTGAGTGTGGCCTGGCGGATCTGGGACTCGCCAACCACCTGCACCTTCTGCAGTGCCTGCCCTGGCCGAGCCAGAGGCAGCGGTGCCAGCCACTGGGTCCTGGGTCCCCTTGACACCATCTCCAAGAACAGAACTGTGTTGCCAGAAAACCGCTGGGCCTGGCTGATGGACTCCTCTCTTCAAGCTGGAAGGGGAGACCGAAAGAGGCTGCTGCTGGTTCGAGGAGACCTGGGGCCTGTGGGGCAGAGGCAGGAGCTGGAGACCGGGGCCATGAACAAAGAGCCGGTGTGCCAGGGGAAGGCAGTGGGTGTGAGGGACCTTGGAGCGGAGAGCAGCAGAGAGAGGTTGCTCACAGTTCCCCAGAGGCCTGGCTTTCCTGACTCTTCTGTCATAAGTGCAGAGCCCCGAGGTAAGCACCTTCTACTTTAGCTAGCATCAGAGGGGCTCTGTCCTGGGGGAGTGGTGCTGAGGGCAGCTCCCACAGCAGCCCTGAGGAGCAATGAGGCCAATCAGCAACTCTGTGCCAGTGAGGCTCGGTCCTTCTCCTGTCACTGTGGGGCACTGCTCTGAGATTGGAGAGGTTGAGAGGAGCCAAGGAACCCTCTCTGTGTGGGACAGTGTGTGGAGCCACCATCACAGTCTGACTCCAGGCTGGCCCGGGCTCCCTGCATCCCTGCCCTGACTCGAGCTCTCTGCCCACTCCTGCCCCTGGCAGCCGGACTCTGGTTCTGTGGGGAGCTGTCCTGTGGTTTTCCCTTTCCTGGACGTCCATCTGTGGAACCTTACATGGTGCTGCTTTTTGAGTCTGCCTTCCTCCTCAGGGCTGTGCTTCAAGCGTTGCCCTGCTGTGTGTCCCGTCACGTGGAGGTCCTGGGGCCCCGCTGTCTGTCTGTTCATGTGACCTTGCTTCAGTGTTTGGTAGTTATGGAAACGGCAGGTGTACTACTATGTATAGGTTTTTATGTGAACATAAGTTTTTATTTATGCAAATTAAGTACCTAAGGAAGGGAGTGTTGGCTCATATGTGAAAGGTGGGCCTAACTTTACATACAACTGTCAAACTTTCATAGAGTGACTTTGTGATTCCAGCCACAGTGAAGGAAGACTCCAGTTGCTCCATATCCATGTCAGCACTTGGTTTGGTCTTTGTTTTCAGCCACTCTAGTACAGATGGGGTGGAATTTCACTGTGGCTTGGTCCCAGTATCATTCACTTTCTCTCTCTTTGGCATTTTTTCTCATTCTGATGTCTACTGTCATGGTAACTCAGCTTCACTAGCTTTCTTATGATCAGTATTTACATGGTATGTCTTTTGTCCTATTACTTTTATTTTTGTTGTTGAAGATTGAACCCAGGGCTTCACCCATGCTAAGCAAGTAATTTACCACTGAACTACATCCCTCCTTCCTTTTAATTTTTTTTTGGTCCCAGGGATCGAACTCAGGACCTTGCACTTGTGAGGCAGGCACCGGAACCACTGAGCTAAATCCCTGACCCCTTCCTTCCTTTTCATTTAAAAAAATTCTATTTATTTTGGAAGAGCTTTAGATATTAAGAGAGTTCCATATACACTACCCTAGCTTCCCCCGTTGTTAACATCTTACATTATCATCTTGGTACATTTGTCAAAACTAAGAAATTAACACTGATACAAAACTATTAACTAAATCACAGACTTTATTTGGACTCACCAGTTTCTCCACTAATATCTTTTTATCCCTTCTGTCCTAGGATCCGATTCAAAACTTCACATTGGAGCCACTGTCTTCTCTCTTGTATGGTGGCCTGCCTTCACACTGTAGGGTGTGCTTCTTCTCCTACTTTTAGTTGGCCCAAACTTGTTCTCCAGAGCCTGTTTCCTTTCTTTATCTTTAATACTGTTTAAAAATTCACGTTGTATTTAGTTATTATGTCTCCTTAGTCTCCTCTGATTTGGATCACTTTCTTGCCTTTCCTTGTTTTCCCCAGCCTTGGCAGTTCTGAGGAACACCAAATAGGGGTTTTCTAGAATGGCCCAACCCATGTGAACTTGATAGATGCTTGCCCTATGCTGGAATGAGGTTGCACAGGTGAAATGTCCTTCTCCCCCTATCGATTCTGGAAATCTGTGAGGTCTACATGGCCATCACTGCTGACTTTGACCCTGATCCCTTGCTTCTAGGCTTGTCTGCCACATTTCTCCACTGCTGACCCAGCAGTCTTTTTCTGTTCTGTGCTCTGTTCTCTGCAAGTGAAGCACTGGGTCCTGGCTCCATGCAGGAGAAAGGAGCAGAGCTCCACCTCCTGGAGTGGGGTGCCAGTCCTTGGACCAGAATTAGAGGACTTGGCTCAGAGCACCTTCTCTTTTTACCCAGTGCATGGTTCTCGCTTTCTTACTACCTTTGGGTCCAGGCTGGGGGGAAGTCAACAGGAAACTCATTACCAGTTTGCTGTTATTTGAAGTTGCTTTGTTTGCAAATACACCTGCAACTATTTGCTTTCTAGGGTCCTGAGGCAGTTGCTCCATGAATGTCTTCCAGGGCTTTTTGTTACTTTTAGTGAGAACTAGATAGGGTAAAGGGTGAATGTTCCATCTAGACTGGAACCCCGAGCCTCTCATTCATTCTCTGTTCACTAACCCCTTCACCTACTCCCGCTTACTCACTCCATTCTTTTATGATTGTTGACTCATAAATCATATACGTCAGTCAGTAGACTTATTTGGAGCATTCACTCTCAGTCAGGCATTGTACTGGTCACTGAAGATACAGACATGAAGGAGACATTATTCCTGTCTCAAAATCCCTGGGCTTGAAGGAAAGCAAATGAATTAACAAACAAATAAATATTAATATTGTGGAATGAGTACTAGGACACTACAGAAGCAACCAACTGCTTTGCATAAATGTGTCTTAGTCTGTTTTCTTTTGCTATCACAGAATACCCAAGCCAGCATAATTTATAAAGAACAGAGGTTTACTTGTTTGACCCAGAGTTCTGGAGGCTGGGGAGTCTAAGAGCATGGAACCAGCAGGCGCTCAGCATCCTGTGAGGGCCATGTGACCGTGACCCAAAATGGCAGCAACTTCACACAGTGAAACAGAGCATGCTCACCAGCTGGGGCCTCCTTGCTTCTCTTGTGAGGGCACTAATCCTGCCTCTGAAAAGTGCTGCCTCCTAATACCATTTGCATATGACTTTGGGGATTATGATTCCAACACCTGGACTTTTGGAGGACACATTCAAGCCGTAGCAACAGATCTCTAAGAAGGCAATGAGACTTCTGGAAGCTGTCTTTTGGGGGGTTGTAGGTTAGGGGTGAGCAAGCATGAAAGGACAGAGTGAGCTGAGGCACTGGGTCGGGGAGTCAGGGTATGAGGGAAGAAGTGATGTCCTCTTCCCCAACCTAGACATCCTAGGCTTTCGGGACAGGGGATGACTGGAAACAACCCTAGAACGGGCCCCAGGACACCTCCAGGAGAATCCCTGAGCTTAGAGAACTCTTATCTGGTGGTTTCTGTCCGCTTATTCTCACTCATCCATCTGCTTAGTATTCTATCACTTGCAAAAATATGTTTTCACTATGAGGACCCTGACCCATCTGTCAGAGGACTCACATGGCATCTGCAAGGGCAGAACCTGCCTCTGCAGCTATATCTTGCAAGGGGTGGGAGCCTGACTCCCACAGAAATCCAAGTCCAAGGGGATTCAGGTCCTAGGGCTCCCCAGGTATGTTCCAGAGCCTTTCTCCTGCCTCTTTTCCCTGGATTCCAGCCTGTGGGCACTCAAAGTCTCCCTGTTCATCCCCTGGTAGATATAGGTCCTGCGTCCTATCTGGTCTTTCTCTATACATTCATTCATTCATTCATTCATTCATTCATTCATGTATGTGTGAAGGAAATGTGAAAATTGTCACAATCAAAGGGGAGTCATTTGTGTCAATCCTAACCAACAAAAGTAAACAAGGCCAGGAGGCTGTGAAGGAAGGGTTCTGATGAGTGATTCCCTGCTACCAACTATCATAGCAGGCTCTTCCAGAACCACAAGCCTACATAGAGACTAACATAGCCTGTGTCGAAGCTACTTCTACAAGGACAGCTGCTCAGCAGCTATCTGTTCAACCTTGGACTGATGCCACTCTTGGTATTAATCACTGCAGCCAAGCATTCCTGTTTGAGATGACCTGATGCAATCTCCATTTCTATGTTTAAAAACTCCCCCTTGCCTCAGCCTCTCTGACTACACCCATGATTCACTACGATGTGTGCACTGTCATTGCAATGCTTTCTTGTTCCTTTGCAGTGTGCTGCTTCTCCCAAATGACTGTGAGTTTTTGCAGACAGTCTCCCAGGTTTTTTCCTTTTAGATAGACTTCTATGGGATGCATCCAAGCCTATTCTACTTGAATTCTATGCCAGGCCCTGGGGCTACCCCTTACCTGGGGACATCTTGTTTTGCTTTCTACACTATCTTTGCTCTTTTTATGCCTCTTTGGCCACCCTTCTAGTCTTGTTTGATCAGCTGTCTTTCTTTCTGCACTCCAGGGCATGGACAGCTCCCACCCCTGAGCATGGAGGGTGGGTCTGGCCTGCTCTAGCCTCCTCTAGGCCCTGTGTACTTACTGCTGAGTTGGAGGAGGAGCTCAAGGACTTTACCCAGTGCCTTAGTCTGGCTGCTGGTGCCTCAGTTCTAGCAGCTGGCATTTTGGCTTCATGTCTTCATGCCTCTTGGGCTTCTTAGTTACAGTCATTTCTTTTCCTCCTGTTTTCTATCTCTAAATTTCTCCCTTGAAAATGTGTTGGGGCCTCCCTGTTCCCAGCTTCTCTTTTCCTCCTGTAACTGGGGCTCCTTCACCTCCAAAGTCAGAACCAGGACCAGGCTTGGCTTTTGGGGCTCAGACCCAAACCCCAGTGGATCTAGTCTGGTTCACCTTGCATATTTCAAGCTGAGGAAGAAGCATGAACCTGAGGTCAGAGTCAGCTGTGTTCTGATCTACAACTGTGTGAGATGAACCATGCAAACCTTTGACCTTGGTTTTCTAACTGTAAAACCGGTTGTGGGCAAAATTCCCATCTTCTACCTTAATAAAACAACCCCATTTTTATTTAGACACAGCAGTCACAAACCCCTGGGGAAGAGGTTGAAGCCTCCAGAGGTTCATCTTGATGCAGGCCAATGAGGTGCTTCCTTCCTGCTGGCCAAGGACTGGCTGAGGAAGGGCCCGTGATGAGGTCCTGGACCAGGAGTGGAGGGTGCTGTGCCCTGGGAAGTGGGGAAAGCCACTCATTTTTCTCCGATACTGCCCCCTGTGTGACAGTGCCCCGAGTGGAGGCAGACGGTGCACGTGGCTGCACAGAGCACACCAGAAGCCAAGTCCACAGCCAAAGGACAGGGCAGAAAGATGGGAAAACTAGTCCCGGGTGGCACTGTGAAGCCACTTAACCAACCCTGAAGCCGTGTCTACTCCAGTCTTCTTATCACACAAAATCAGTTTTCTTCTGCTTATGTCCTTTTTAGTTGAGTCTGTTGCTACTGAAGGCCTAGCTGGTCTACTATCCTGCCAGTCTTGCAGTGTTCCTGATGATCATTCTACAGCTCTCAGATCAAATGTCACCTCCACCAGGAAGCTGTCCTTCATTGCTCATGGCAGCACATATTGTCCTCTCAAGTTTTTGTCACTAGCAGCATCTTTTTTTTCCTTATCCTCTTCCATAACACTTTTCATGACACAGTTGGCTTAGCTGATTATCCACTCTCACAGTAATCGGTAAGCCTTGTGAAGGAAGGTGATGTTTTTTGGGTGACCACGTGTCTCTTGTGGCTGGCAATACATAACCAGTCCTCCAGAAACATTTGTTGGAGAAAGAATACATGAATGCACAGTGATATGTAGCTCAACAACAGTGATGTATTTGGAAAACGCATTGCTAGGTGATATGGTGACTGAGGCCACACACCAGGGCCGTGTGGCATGGCTTATCCCACCACCACCAGATACAGCCTGCCAGTGACCGAAATGTTCTACGTACAGCACATGACTGGATATAGAAAAACCTGCACACAGCAGGAAAGTTTACCTTTTGTCCTTTCTGAGACTGAAAAGTTGATCAGCTCTCCTTTTTTCCATTTTGACAAATGACTTTGTTCCTAATCACTGGCTGATATCTTTCAAAACAATTTTAAATTTACTTTGAAAGGCACCATTATTTCCTCCCCTCAGGAGCAGGTGCTGGTCCAATACCTTACCCTTGCTGCTATTCTTTTAGCATTCATGACAGGTAAGCAAGCCCCTTGGATTTTTCTTCCTCTGCAGGCTGCAGGTGACTGACCACCATTGCATGTGAAGAATGACCAAGGAGACTGGAACCTGTGGACTGTGGACTCTGGACCCCTCTGCTTAGCCCGCAGCTCTTGGCTGGTGAAGTGAGGGCAGTTCTGCTCCCAAACCAGCCCAGAGAGCTGCCTCCCACTGTTCAGCAGGGCCTGTGGGGTTTGTGAATGGAAGGTGAGATGGCCGCTAGGGAAGAACAAACAGGAGCAGCCTGTCATCCTTCAGGAGTGCTTTGGGAACAATCCAGAGATTCATGGTGGTTTATTTTTATGAAGCATTACTGTGGTTTGCCACAGAGGATGCAAGCGTGGCATTTGGAGCGTCTGAGCTACAGTGAGAAGCAAAGCTGATCCTCAGCACTCTCTGACCCAGCCACAAGGAACTGTGATGACATCAACTACAGTGACAACCTCCACAGATCTCACGGGACTGAAAATGGAGTTGGCAGCGGCTCCGTCTGTTAGTTGTTTTAATTATCTAGGCTCGCCTGGATCAGGTGATGTTTTGCCAAGCACGGGTTCCCAAATGCTCTTTGCTAGAAGGGTTCATGGAGAGAAAGTTTGGAAAACACAGTGTTCACTGACTGCCTTCCTTCTGTCCACAGCCCTTTCAACTCTGCCTTCCTCTGTAACATAAAAGTCCTTGCTAAAAGCAAATTCCCTACCCCCATACACAAACCCAAAACAAACAAACAAACAAAACCCAAACCCAGGTGACTTTAACCCAGTCTTATTTCACCAAGGAAAGCTTTACTTTTTGTAACCAATACTAACAACTTTCAGAAAGAAGATGTTTGGGAAATACTAATCAGAGCAATGGTGGTTACTAGGTATAGTTATATATATGTAACAAGCAGGTGCTGAGCAATTCATTCATTCACTCATGAAAGAGCTACCAAGAGACTAATAACGGGCTGGAGGCAAGGGATACAGATTTGATCAATGTCTACAAGAAGCTTATAATATTGTAGAAAACACAATCGAATAATTAATTTCCCGACTGATTTGTTAATTAAAACCATGCTGAGTGCTACAATAAAGAAATATGAGATGTATATAACTTGAAATAACAGTGCAAGGGAAGTGGTTCGAGAGGCAATCAGGGAAACCACCTTTGCTTTGTTCAGGACTGGACGTATCCTGTGATGCGTAACTCTCATTTCTCAATCAGGACCGTCCCAGCAAATCAGGCTAGTCGGTCACCCTAAAAGAAGCGGACTTCTAGGATGCCAACCCAAGACCTGATTATTGCAGAGAGAACTCCGACAGGCTGGAGACCTGTTTTCTGGAATCACACACCCTCCTTGAGCCTGGCTGTCCCTCTCTGGGGCACAGAGAGGATGGGGACCCCCTGGCTTCCCAAGCTTGGGGAGAATGACAGCTGCACAACTGCTCGGGAAAGCCTCGACAGACATGTTTAATGGGCCTCCTCAGTGTACAGTTCCTGTAGAGAAATGGAAATTATTTTTCCCTGAAGGAAAGTCGCCGTTCCTTCAAGAGAGGGTCCCTTTTTCTGAGATGATGGCTGGTCACACCACTAGCTTTCTCAATCTTCAAGCAAAAGACATTTTCTACAGAAGCAAGAGCGGGAGCACATACGAGCTCAGCTGGGAACGTCAGCCCCAGATGGGGTGTGCTTAGGCAACCCCAGAACGCTTTGAAACAATTCCTTCTCCAGGCCTGCCGAGGACTGCGGTGCTGATGTGCTCCTTGGATCCCCTGCTGGGCCCAGGCAGGGGAGGGTAATAGGCAGTGCCAGGGCTCCATACCCCAAGGAGCAGGCTTGCTAAGAGCGTGCGTACCTTGGGAAAGTCATTATCTGCTGAGGATTCAGTGTCCTCATCTGTGAAGAGGAATATTCATCCCACCTAGTTATTATAATAATGATAACACCTAAATTGAATGAGTTTACCATGCACAAGGAATTGTGCCATGGTTCTGTGTAGATTTAATCTCCACAAAAGTAGTTTGGCTTATTATCTTCCATCCTACAATGCAAGAAATGGGACTCAGAGAAGTAAAGAGACTTGACAAGCTAGAGTGACTAATGCTCTTGGTTCGCCCAGGACTGATAGTCCCACATTCCGAGACATCTCCTAGCCCAAAGAGACCTGGGTGGGTAGTCAAACTAAAACCTCACACAGTTAGCAAGGGATAGACCCAGCATAGTCAAGGTAGAAGGCTATTTGTTAATAAAACACAGTCAACAATAATTACGATGGTTGTAATAAACATATAAGCATCTATCATATGTGTATACCTAACATAGAAGATATATCATATTTCATATATGATAAATAGATCAACTTTTATTTGAATATAAACCAAGTGATTCTAGCTATCCAAGCAAACATTTCCATTCACAATGCTCACTGACAGTAGTAGTCACACATATTTATAGTTTTCCTCATGCTGGGCCCAGAACTTTTGATGTCAGGTGTAAGCAGGTGACTTGTTTTGACCAGTGAAAATGGCTTGCAGTTGTCTGCTCAACAGCATTGGGAGCACAAAATCTGGAGCTACACAACTGGCTCAAGCTCAATTCTGACTTGAAGACTGTGCTCTTGGGTGAATTAACCATGCTAATTTTTATTTTCTTTTTCATTCTAAATTTAATCTCTAAAGGGAAGAATCTCTACATCACGCCATTGCTGTGAGGATGATGTGAGTAATGCATATACAACTCCTGTAACAGTCTGGCAAAGGCTGTAAGGTTGGCTATGTTAATCCTCCTGCTTTTTTTGTTTCTAGTATGGAATAATGATGCCACAGGGTACCAAGGGTGACAGCATTGTCACAAAAGATGGTTTTGAGCAAAAGTGAGAAACCAAAGTTCAGAACCTCTGAACAGTTCTCTTTCAGTGTCATACGATGCTTAATGTTGGAGTTGGAATACACTAACACAGAGGAATGTAAAACTCTAACTTGGCACTTGCTATATGCCTGACAATGCATTACTTCACTTAATCTTCACAGCAGCATCTTCACAATACATCAGTATAATCCTGGTTTTATAGATAGAGAGAAAGGAGAGGTGAAAGAAAGCTGGACAACTAGTAAGTGATGGTGGAGTTAGAGGAAAAATAGAATCTAGGCTGGGGGTGAATGACAGGGTGTGCAGTTAGCATGCTAGAGGACCTGGGTTCTATCCCCAGCACCAAAGCAAACCAAACAAAAAGCAACCCAAAATCCTTAGGTGTTTTGAGCAATTATTTAGCAGCAAAAATGGTAGCCGATTACTATGTAAACAATGAAAAGTGTTGGCCACCAATTTCTCTTTAGATGAGTAAATATGCTTATTTGTTTATTTATACAAGTGTTAATCAATGAATGCTATTTCGTACCTAACCTTTTAATAAAATGAACTTTTAGAATGACTAGACTTGCAGAAAGGTTGCAAGAAAAGCACAAAGTTCCCTTACACCCTTCATCAGTTTTCCCTAATGATAATGTCTTGGTTACCATGGTACACTTGTCAAAACTAAGAAATTAACTTTGGCACATTATTATTAATTCCAGATTTTATTCTGATTTCACCAGTTTTCTACTAATGTCCTTTGTGTATTCCAGGATCCAATCCAAGGACTACCAAATTTTAAGTGAAAAAGCCTTGATGACAATATAACATTTCATATGCTAATGGAACAAGGATTTTATAGGGCAACATAATTATAGGTGATAATTTTTTCTGTGTTCAAAATTATAACACTCTTATGACTTTGACTGTGGGGGTGAATGACAGGGCAGGTTATTACAGGAAGGCTCCTGTCTTGCAGGAGGCTGGCACTGTCCACCTGAAGACAGTGGGTGGGAAACATCCTTACATCAACTGCTGGACCCATGGAGCAAGGGGAGGTGGGTGAGGGTGCAGAGGGAGGCAGGTGACAGGGAGGCAGGTGACAGCACGGCAGAGCCACCACTGTTGTCACACAGGGACATGTAGGCACTGGATCCATTCAGTGTCCGCCTTGTGAGTCTATCATGCAGTGGTTGGAAAACCTAAAAGTTTTTTCCCCAAATTTAAGCTTCTGTGAATCTTAGGACAAATGTTTAGAAGCATCTATGAAGAGCCAGGCCTTCTGTTGGCTGCTTACATTTGCTGTCTCTTGTGATCCTCAGAACAAAGAGTCCTGTTTTAAAGATTTCTATATCCACTTTAAAGAGCAAGAGTAAGATGACAGAGGCTAAGTGACTTGCCCAAGGACACACACAGTTTGTCAGGGGAAGAATCAGGATTAAAACTCAGATATCTGACACCAGTATCCTTTTATATCCCATGTTCTATTCCCTTGACATCTGCTCGATAAAAGCCTCTTGGTATCCGGCATGAAAGAAGGTTCCTCTCATTCCGCTGAGCATTTGCCGAGGGCCCTGGAGGGCTTTCTGGGGAGGGCATGGGAAGGCGTTGGGAGGCACAGCATGGGTTTGCATGTGGACAGTTTGGGGTAAACAATTTGCCTGAAGTAGAGATTTCAGTCTCTCCCTAGTCTCCTCAGGTGAGCAGTAGTAATAAGGAATCTTGTGCCAGCTCTTGGTTAAAACTAGAATCTGGAGGCTTTGGAGGGAAGAGGGAAGCACTGCATGAATGAGCTGGGCCCCATCAGCCTCCAGACCTGTCCAGGGGTTCCCTTGGGACAGGCCAAGTTGAGTTTCCAGGGCCAGGTGCTTGGGAACTCTCCAACTTGGTTTTGGGGGTACGCATGCGTGTGCGTGGGTGTGCATGCACACGCACACACACACACACACACACACACCAAAAGCAAACAAAGTGGGAGGTAAATCTGAGGCATCCCAGTGTGTCCTATTTACAAACTGTTTTGGTTCCTTCTGGGTTTTGTTTGATTTTCTCCTTCGCTGAGAAATGGGGAGACATCAGAATGACTTACGTGCCAAAGAGAGGACTCTCGGCCATGCTCCAGTCTCCCTCGGCCCCTCAGTCCCTTTCATGTGACAAGATGGCCTCAATTATTCTCTCTGGGGGGGTCCCAGTCAGAGCGAAGATGGAGCCAACCATCTGTTACCGACTCCAGTGAGCAATTTAATTTCCTTTTGCTCCCAGTGAGGAGGATTTTGTGAGTACATGAATTGCCGTCAGTGCTGGTTAATCAGGAGCCCGCCGTCTGAAGGGGAGGAGATGTCAAGCAGAGACGCCCACTGGCCCTAGCTGAGCCCGCTAGCAGAGCACCCTGTGATGGAAAACCTGTAAAAGAAAAGGATGTCAGAAAAACTTCCTTAGAGATCATATGATCCGACACTTCCCCTTGTGAAGACATGGGTGCCAGAGAGGGAAAATGATGTGGTCAGGACAGAGGAAGGACTCTAACTACAAAGAAGCTCAGTTCCCAGCCTTCTTGGTCTAAGACAACACAAGCTACCATGGATGGCTTGGCCACTTGCCCTTGGGTCTAACTTCCGGGGTGGGAATACAGAACAGTAATCATGATGACAATGACAGCCACAGAAACAGCTGTGCTATGTGACCAGCACTGTAGGCGAGGGGGCTGCTAAGTCAGGGGCTCTGGACCTAGCTGCCTGGATTCAAATCCCATTCTGCCACTTAACAGCTGTGTGCCCTTGGTAGTCCCTTCACACCCGGGACACTGATCTTTCCTGGCGCCCGTCTCCTCAGACCCCTTTTCTCCATTTGGCCTTCCTTGCCAGCACTTTGGCCCTATTGGAGGACTGCCTGCCCGCCCCGAGTCTCCAGAGCCCACTTTGTCATGTGTACCCCAGGCCTGGTCTGCTGGCGGCAGCTGCAACCAATGACTGACTGATGGAGGAGATGCAGGTGGAGGTGCCTGCTCCTTTGCCTCTGGTCTGGGGTGATTCAGAGTTCCCCTGAAACATGAAGCAGTCACCTGGGGTGCTAGCTGGATGAATGATACAGTTACTGGCTGCCTCCTGTTATGGTTTAGCTCTAGATGTCCCCCCAAAGCCTTGTGTACTCAAACACAGGGAGTTTGGAAGGTGGTTGGGCCATGGGAGTGCCATACCCAGCGGTGGATTGTTCCACTGATGCCTTTATAGCTAAATGGGCTGTTTGGAAATGAGGTCTGGTTGGAAGAGACGGGTCACTGGGGTGTGACCTGAAAGGGTGTTTCTCTCCCCAGCTCCTCTCTTCCCTCTGCTTCCTGGCCACCATGAGGTGAGCAGCTTTTTGTCTGCCATGCTGCCCAGCCTTGGAGCCAGCTGCCGACTGAACCATGAGCCGAGATGAACCTCTTCTCCTTTAAGTTGTGGGTGTTGGTTGGGTACTTTGTCCCAGTGATGAGAAAGTGACTGCAACACCCCCTTCTCCAGGGTTACTTGTGCACTTTACACCTCTCCTTAACCTCTCTGTACTTGAGTCTTTGCCTCATGATATGATGATGCCTCGGCTTTTGAATCTATAAGATGGTGATAAAGATTAAGTTAAAAAAAAAAAAGCAAAGACCAATGGCTGACCTTTGTGAGAATTCAACAAATGCTGAGTGTCTAATACATACCCATCTCCTTGCTCACTAAAGTCACGCTGTACACACTATTACTCCCATTGTGCAAGTAAGATAACCTCAGTTTAGAGAGGTTAAATCATTCCCTCAAAGTCGTGCAGCCAGAATTGTAAGGGTGCCCACCCTTTCCGATCTCCACATTGCAGACTGGCCACAGCACATTAAGATTCTAGATTCTGAGTCAATCCTGCTCTGTCCCTTGCTCTTGTATGATTGTCTTTCTGTGCCTCAACAGCTTTGTTTGCAAAGTTCGGGAAACATCTATCTTCTTCCCTGGATTGTTATAAATATTAGTATTGAAAGTGCTTAGGGCAATGACTTTTCCCATGTAGGAAGTTGGAGGGCAATTGCTAGTTTCTACCAGGTGCTAGGAAGACTGGAAAGAATTGAGAGGATTAAGAATCTCTGCTCTCAGGAATCCAGGGTTGAGATCACTGAGGGTTTTGGTTCCTTACCCTGCTCTCATCACAGTCTGGTTATGTCCCACAGTGTATTCACTGACAGAAGGGAGATGAGCGAGAAAACCCAGAAGGTGCTGAGGTGCATGGGCCTAGTCCAGCCCGGCAGGGGTGGTGGCAGTCAGGAGAGGCTTCCTGGAGGAGGTGACATTGCAGCAGGTCTTGTGGGATCAGTCAGAGGTCATGGAGTAAAGCGGGTCAAGGACACACTAGGGCCAGAGCCAGGGAGTGAAAGGGCTATTGGGGAAGTGTGGTAGCGTGTGCCGTGCCACAGGGCGATGAGTGAGCAGCGGGTGCTCGGGCTGCCCCACTGCTCCTGGACGGCAGACCAGAGTCCAGGCTCACCCACCACTGCCCACCCATCTTCCTCTAGCCACAGGGCAGCCTCAGCTCCCTGGTCCTTCCGGCAGACTCCAGGCCAAAGACTGAGGCAGGCAGCTTCTCTCCAGGGTTCTCGGGGAGCAGGAAGAAGCCAAGGGAGATGCACTCAGGTGACTTCCCAGACTCAGCAGCCCTGATGGGGCACCGTCCCTGGAGTCTGTCCTGCTCTGTGCCTCCATGCTGGGCAGGCCCTGGCACTGGGCACCTGAGGAGATGTGACGCCAGACACCGCTAGCTTCCCACACGGGCCTGCGGTGGGAGGGAAGCTTCTGGCAGCACCTCACCCAGAGATGGAGGGGCCCCACAGCCTGTGTCAGAAGCAACGGGTCCCAGACAGCCTCGGTGGGTCCCTCCCTGCTGCTCCATCCCTGGGAGCCTCCCCTTTAGGTCTGGCAGTGGCTCTCACCCAGCCTCTGTCGTAGCCGCATGTCACTCCTCAGAGGCACAGTGTGGGCTCGGGATGTGAAGCCATCCACTGTCGGTCCTCAGGGCAGCCTCTACAAGCTTCTGACACTTCACAGTGAGCTGAACTGCGGTGAATGTGGGGAATTTGTCTTACGCATTGGGCAGATGGGAAAACAATTCCAACTAGCCGAAGGGGAAGGGCGCCATAGCAGGAGGGATATGGAGTGACTAGGGTGGACAGCTGCAGCCACTGAGGCCTTCTTCTCCACTCCTGGGCTCTGACAAGGCCTGACTCTGAGATAATGTTGGTAAAATCCTCTCCACTCAGTCTAATCCATGCATTTTCTCAATAAGGGAGGCTGGGCGGGTGTTGTTAACCTTGTTCTACGTGCTCAGAGAAGTGAAGGGATTGGCCTAGCGTCACACAGCCAAGATGAAGATCCAGTCGGCCAGTTGGATTCTAAACTCTGTGTGTGTTTTAGATGAGGCCTAGGCAGCTCGTTGGAATCTCATCTAAACACACAGGAGTCAGGAATGTCTTGGACTCTAGGGAGGAGGACTGTGGCTGGTTTGAAAATCTGAGGCAGCGGTCTGAGCCTCTCCCTACGGCAGCCTAGCCAAGACCAGACTGCACGTTCTGTGCTTGTCAACAAGCAACGCTAAATTCTCTCTGATATTTGCTCAATAACTCAGACAAGCTAAGGTTAGCTGTCTTATAAATTATGGAACAGATTAACTGACTTAGGCCTAAGGCATAAATAACAGAGACTCTCCACCCAGGGACAGGACACAAGGCTGGAGGCAGCAGAAACACAGCAACAGCAATGGCCAAGGAGACCTCCTTCCTCTTTCAGGAGGAGTGTGAGTGGACCAGGGCAAACCAGGAGGAAATTCTAGGAAGAGGGGGAGGACAGAGCAAAGGCAAGGGGCCCCTGGGGGGAGGAGGGACTTTGTGGAAGAGACACTTGGTTCACTGGTGGCCATGATGACAGAGAGGGTCTGGGCGCCATCCGGTGGTGTCTGGCGGCCATGTCACTGTGAAGGTGTGAGAAGGAATGGGCTCTGACCATGGATTTAGTAATGTGTGAGACAGGGGTGGTAGCTCAAACATGAGACAAAGTCAGGCCGTGGATATCATGTGGAGGAAGAAGAGAGGAGAACTGGTGAGGATGGAACACCAGCATTTGATAATATCAGAGGAACTGAGCCAGTGGGGCCTGGGGCAGAAAGGCTGGAGGCAGGAGAGAAAAGTTTTACCAGAGCACAGCGAGGACTGGAGCCCTGAAAGGGGAGGCAGCAGTCACCAGATGTGGGGAAAGACATCAGGGGAAAGCAGAGGAAAATTATGCCTCAGCCCTTCTCCTGCCACCAGGTCAACTCAGTCTGAAACCAGCCAGCCAGGGGCCCCACGTGTGCGCTCCTGAGTCACTCGCACACCTTCAAGTGCCCATGGCCGGCGGTGACTGACAGTTTTGAGGACAGAGGAGTGCTGGTAAATCAGCATCAGAGGACACTGAGGATCTTTCCCTGAAAGTCATCAGTGACTCTGCAGGAAGATGTTTTTAGTGGACTGCTGGGAGCAGAAGCTAGATTGTTAGGAAAAGAGAAAGCGGAGAATGTAGAATTAGGTTGTTTGTCAAGGAGTGTGAGAGGCCACGCATGAGCTGAGATGTGCACACAATGTGGGTTCATTTTCCAGTTGTGTCTAATATCTTTCGGGGGTTGAAGCAGCCTCCTAACATTAGAGTTTCCCCGGCTAGCCTTTGGTTCTTTCCACCCACACTCACTCACTATACTAGTGACACCATTTAGTCTGTTGGCATTAAATGCTATCCATGGGGTAATGGATTCCAAATTTATATCTCTACTCAGATCAGTCCCCTAAACCCCAGACTCATGGATGTCCCAAGGCCAACCAGTCAAAACAGAACTCTTCATTTCCTTCCTGAGTCTGCCCCATCTTCAGCCTCCTTCATCTGAGCCGGCAGCAACTTCACCCTTTCTGCAGTGACAGCATGGGATCAGCCTCAGTTTTTCTCTTTCCGTCACATCCCACATCCAAGGCCTGAGGAGACGCTGCTGGCTCTTTCTTTTACACCCAAATACTACAACTTCTCCCCATCTCTGCTTCTGTCAACCCTAGTTCAAACAGAGTCCTGCCATCTTACTGGATGATTAATTCAGTAGCCTTCTTTCCTAAGCCTGTACATTTTATTCCTTCAGAAGTCCAACGTCATATTATGTCATTCTTCTGCTCAGAGCCTTGTCATGGACCTGATTTCACTCAGATAAAGCCAGAGTCCTGGCTGGGTACTGTGATGCATGCCTGTAATTCCAGCTACTCAGGAGACTGAGACAGGCACATTGCAAGTTTCAGGCCAGCCTGAGAAATTTAGCAAGATCTTGTCTCAAAATAAAAATAGAAATACATTTTTTTAAAAAGGGCTAAGGATGTAGCTCAGCTCAGTGCTTCCTGGTTCCATCAAACAAAGCCAAATCCCCCCAGTGGCCTGCATGACTTGTTCCCTTCTTTTCCTCCCTGCTGCCACTCTCCACTGCCTTTGCCCACACCCACCCCATGCCAGCTTCATCACTGTCTTGCTTTTCCTCAAAAACTCCTAGAAGTTCCAGCGTGAGGCCTTTTGGCCCTGCTCTCCCCTGCCCGTGCCCAGATGGTCTGCCACCAGGTATCCGTGTGGTTAACTCCTGGCTTTCCGAAATCTCAGCCGTCCCTTTGAGTGGTGCTTTCCTGACCACCCTGTCTAGAATGGCATCTCTCCTCCCTCCCCAGTCGCACCAGGCACAGGCTGGCTTCGTCCAAAGAGGGGAGCAGAGCAGGGGCAGGGGAAGAAGCGAAGGAGGAAGGAACTGACTTAAAGAAAGTGTAGTAGATATTTAACACTCCTGAGGATATGCTCAGAAACCCTGTAAATCCAGATAGATATCTGCAAGTGTCAGTCTAAAATTTCTTATTTTTGTCACAATCCTTTTCTTTCCTAAGGGCCACTGCTTTTTTGTCGTTGTTGTTGTTACTTTTCCCTCTCCTCCATCAGCGGCATTAGCTCTCGGGTACCTCAGGACCACAACTTGTGAAACCTTTTTGGTACATTTCTGGTAATCACTTCCTGAGCATTACTTTGCATACCTCAAAGGCCATGCTGGGATCTGAATGCTGGGCTCCAAAGCCTACTCTGCAGCAAAGCAAATGGCTCTCAAAAACCAAATTAATAATGCTGCAAAATGACAAAGCACCACGTGTCATAGACGTCAGGGGTCCCCAAAGAGGAGCGCAGACGCAGAAGGGTGACATCAGGAATGACAACAGCGCTGAGCTCACCTGTAAGGTGCGGGGGCCTCCTGGAAAGGCTCAGTGATGGGTCCCTCTTTCCAGATGCTGCCTGCTCCAGCCCACACTGGGCCACAGGTTTAGCTAAGTCCTCAGTTGCTAAGGAAACCCAGTAGTTGTCAGTCCCGAGCCATCTGGGGACAATGGTGATTTATTTAGGAAAAGCAAGGTTTGTCATTTGAAGCTTACTGCCACAAAATTGCTTTTTGATTACCTCCCTCCTTATTGCATTGTCTTGTCACAATAAACTACAGAAACAAGTGGCAAGGTTAATAATTATGGGCTCCGTGCTTGTTGCTCTCAGGACCCAGCAAGGTCACGGCCGCAGCCTGAGCGAAGCTGCCAGGCTGCTTTGAGCTTCTCTCTGGAGCAAAGAGCTGCAGAGGGGCAGCACTGACTCACTCTACCTCGGACTTCCTGCTGCTCCCCAGCTCCTCCGTGCCCGAGGTCCTGAACACTTTCCCTCCTCATTCTTGCAATTGTTTTTTCTTTGTGGTACTGGGGCGTTGAACCTGAGGCTTTCATGCTGAGCTATATCCCAGCCCTTTTGTATTTTTTATTTGGGGACAGGATCCTGCTAAGTCACTAAGTTGCCCAGTTTGGGTTCAAACCTGTGATCTTCCTGCCTCAGCCTCCCAGAGTGCTGGACAACAGGTGTGTGCCATGTGGTTTCTTGTTATCTTTCCACCTGAGATAATTTCTACCATACCTCGCTCCCCTGCTAGCCCTCCAGTTCTGAAAGCTCATCTCCACACACCATCAGATGCTATCTGCTTTCCAGTTGAAATTGCCAGTCCTTCTTCGTCCTCTGAAAGTCGCTGTTCAGATCCTTGGTCAAGATGGTTTACCGCACAACGAGGTGCTGGGTGCTGTGCTGGGTTTTTATTGTGCCTCGAGACACCCACAAGGTGACACTGCTGGGCTCTGAAGGGAGGGTGCACAGCTATGGGTCCCCTGCTCAGATTCACACACTGAACTTAGTCCAGTGTGCTAGTGTCAGGGGGTGGGTGGAGCCTTTGTGAGGGCACAGAGCTCCTGTGGAGGGGATTCGTGCTCCTCTGTGAGAGGCCACAGAGTCACTTTTGCTCTCTGTCAAGGGAGGTGACAGCAGAAGGCCCCAGAGGTCCCATGTGACCCAGCAGCAGGTCCTCCTCAGACAACAGCTCTGCTAGCATCTTGGTCTTGGCATTCCCACTCTCAAGGATGGTGAGGAATAAATGTCTGTGGCTTACAAGCCATCCAATCCATGCTGTTCTCTTAGGGCAGCCCAAACAGACTAGCACAAAAGCCATCACCACATCCGCTTTACTCCTGGGAGCGCAACACTCAGGGAAGTGGGGGTGCACAGTCTGGGAAATGGAAGTGCCAGATGGAAGTGTCCAGCGCCCAGGCCCTGTCTGTCCGTACTCTGGCTGCTGTCCCCTGTGCTGGGCTCACTGGTGTGGCCTGAGCCATCCCTGTCCACCACACCTTCTGATGCAGAGGAACCTTCCTTCCGTGGCTCCCCACTGTCACACTGCCGCTCTCTCCATGGACTGTTCTTGGCTGCCTCTGAAGCTCTCTCCTTGTCTCCTAGTCTTGTGGAGGTGGGCGAGGCCCAAGACAAAGCCCTCGGTCTCCTGCCTGCCCCGGCTTGCTCTTTGATGATCTCATCCTGTCTTACATCTTTGGATGCCATTTTCTTGCCTGCAACTGATCGGCCCTGTTTCTTTTTCTTTTCTTTCTTTCTTTTTTCTTTCTTTCTTAACAAATTGAGGTGTAATTTTACATATAGTAAAGTGTGCAAATATTGTAGCTTTATGACCATTTATATGATTGCAAGGACACATGAGAGCATCATCTGGATCATGATACAGAACATCTCCATTGCTCCTGAAGTTGTGTTATCAATAGAACCCCCGCCATGGGGAGCCCTTTGGGTAACTGAGTTTTCCTGTCCTTGAATTTCTTTTTCTTTTTGGTACTCAGAATCGAACACAGGACCTTGCCATCACTATTCTCTTGCTGGGCGGCTACTCTGTAAGGCAGGTAAAGTGAGTACAGGCTGATTGGGTCTGGCATTTTTGATCTCTACTTTTCAAGGCTGAATATTTTCCAGCTAGGCCTTATTTTGGGGAGAACAGGGTTTATACTCTTTTGTGTCAGGTTTGTTATGGAAAATCCCAAGCGTATCATTTATTATGCTGATAGCTGTTTTGTTAAGCCTTTCTAAAAAGTGTAGATAATTGCAAACGCACAAAGAAGTATGAAGAAAGATACAATCAATGCCTGTGTTCACTGCTCAAGTCCCATTTGCTCCCCTATCTTTCTAACAATATTTAAAGCAAATCTCAGCATAGTACTGTCTGAACTGTAATTATTTTAATATATATTTTTTAAAAATTAGAATTTTCTTAAGCATAGCTACACACTATTATCACACCTAAAGTCGGCAATTGTTCCTTAATATTATCACATATCTAATCAGTGGTTTGTTTGAAATGGGATCCAAATGATGTCACATATAACAGTTAATTGACATACAGCTCTTTGCACAAGTTATGGATCCTTCTGATTTTGTGTTTTGTGGCAGTTTATTTGCTGAAGAAACTCGGTTGCTTGTTCTGTGAATTTCTCACATTCTGGACTTGGCTGGTTGTGTCTTCTCAGTATTTTTAGGCATGTCCTTCTGTCTCCTGTATTTCCTGTAAAATAGTAAATAGATTGGTGCCACTTCCCCCTTGTTTTTGGCAGGAAAACTTGGTAGCTGATGTCGGACAGGAGGCTCATCGTGTCTGGCTGGTGACTGTGCCCGCTGTTGGCGATTACTGTCAGGGACCAACATTTCCTCTGGAGGAAGGAATGCTAATGCTGTTGCTCCTTCTTAATTTATGAGAATACTTCTGTAAGGCATTTCCCTCATCAGTCATTTGATTACCTGGAAGAGCAATTCATAAAGGAAAGGGAGTTTAAATGCTTAATTATTTTCTAGTATTTACCAGTTTTTGAATAATGAGTTTGTTCTTTGGTATCCTTGAAGGGGCCAATGACATTTTAAGTGTCATTATGAGTTTTTAAACATGTCTTGTGTGAATCAGTCTGATGCGGTTAATGTTCTTATTGAATGATATGTCCCCTTCCCCAAAGAAATGTCGCTTCTTTGGCTGGTGGGAACCCTTTCATTTTGGCTAAGCTGGGGACCTATAAAGTTTTATCTTTATTCCAGACCTCTCCCCTGAGCTCCAGACTTACACAATCAACTTTGTAGGCAACACTTTGGACTATAGCATCTCAAACTTGACATTTTCCAAGTTAAAGCCCGGATCTCCTCACCTTGGTCCCACAGACTTCCCAATTGTGTTTAATGGCAACTACATCTTTCTTGTCATTCAGACCAACAGCTCAGAGTTTTCTGGACTCTTCTTTTAGTCTCACCCCTATGATCCAACACAAATGGTTGGCTCTATTTCCAAAATTGAACCATTTTTTTTTTCTACCTCTACCACTGCTGCCTTCATCCAGTCCCTCTGACTGGAGTCAAATCCACAATCTCCTAACTGGTCTTCCCTGTCTCACCTTTCTCCATGCAGTCGGTTCTCAGGACCAGCACTTGAGAGTTTCTGTTGAAATTTAAGTGAACAGCACTGTTCACATCAACATGGACTGGGGCAAGAGCCAGAGTCCTCAGGACTATGTCCAGAAGCCTACTGCTCTATCCAGCTGCACCCACCCAGCTAGGTGGTCTAATATGCTCTGCCCCAACAACAACCCTGTCCTTTCTTGTTCTATACGCTCTTCACCATCTCATTTAGGTCTTACCCATTCCAGCTCACTGCCTGCATCCCCTTCCCACTGGAATCGCCACTTCCCCTCTCCCCACTGTTCCTCGCTCTGTTCCACCTCCCCGAGTCCTACTGCCCCACTCCATCTGCTCCCCACTCCATTCAACCCCATCCAACCTACTATACTGACCCACTTCCCTCCACTCTACTCTACTCACCTTACCCCAGCCCATGGTGCCCCACCACGCTCCATGTACACTGGCCTCCTGATGCTCCTGAGCAGTCCTGGAAAGTGATAACCTAGGGCCTTTGCACTTGCTCTTTCCTCTTCCCATAGATATCCCCAAGGTCTCTTCCTTCACCAGTTTTGGAGTTTTGCTCAAAACTCTTCTCAATGAGGGGTTTTATAACCACCTTTTTAAAAATTGTCATCTCCCCACTCCAGAACTCTTGAGTCCTTTCTTACTTCATTTCTCTGCAGCACTTATCACCATGTATGAGCCCTATTTTTATTATGTTTATTTTTAATTCTGCTGACTGCTATATCTCTAGGTCTTAAACAGTCTGGTGCAAGGTATACAGTAGACACAGGTTTGGTGGGTACAGGACTACAAGGAGGTAGCTTGTTTCTCTTTTGGTCCCAGGTAGAATGTATCACCAGAATGGCTGATGTCCATGTGTTTGTCTCTTGCTGCGCTTCCAGCTCCTGTGCCTGGCATGTTGTGGATGCTTAATATATGTGTGCTGAATGGCTCCCAGTGCTCAGCGTGGGGTCTGGCCCACGGCAGGTGCCCTCACTCTGGGCTAGTTCTCTTTCTTCCTCTTTGCTAAAGCTCTTTGTTATGTTCCAGGCATGAGTCAGCCTCAGTCCAAGCAGTAAGAAAAATGTGGTATAGGAGAAAGAGCTCTGGACATGAGGTCAAAAGACCTCTACATCCGAGGTCTACCATTTACCATGGGACCTTGATCACTTAACGTTCTAAACCTCAGTTTTATCACTGCACAGTGGAGTGATAGTAGCCCCCAGAAATCACCTCACGAGTGTATTAAGGGAAAGAGACACGATGTGTGGATGTGCTTTGCCAACTTTAATTTCTGCCTCTGTCCTCCTGACCCCTCTCCCCAAGAAGGCCCCTCTTTCTTTACTTTCCATCACACGTAGATGAGTTCCAGGTCTTCTCATTGGTTCAAGCTTTCTCCTGACCCTGCACTCCACCATTCCAACTATTACCCTGTAGCTCTTGCTTCTGGTCTCTTACTCCTCACCTTCCACTCACCCTTAGGCTTGGGGCAAGAGCTCCAGCACCACCACTCTCCAAAAGGGTTGGAGAAGAGATTGGTGGAGTGCCAGGTACAGGGGCATGTGCCTGTAGTCCCAACTACTCAAATAAAATGGCTCTTCTTAAGTGATTATCTCTACTGTTTTAAACTTTGTTGAGAAATCCTTTGAGAAAATCTCTTTCCTTTATTTCAGTGTTCACACTCCCATGATGCTTTTTCCATTAAAAAACCTCCAAACTCCTTTTTATTTTCCTTCTTGGATTTCTTTTCTTATTCTTAAAATACTGAGGATTCCCCAAATTCTTGCTCCTTCCCCTTGCTCCTTCTTGTTTCATTTTATAGAGTTGTCCTTGGCAATTGTCCTAAAGGGTCCAGTGACTCTTTCTCTGCTGAGGTCCCTCAGGTCTATGTCCAGAATTCATTCTCTTCTGAGCTTCAGACCCCATGAAATTCAGTGCCAGAATGACCACTTGGGCTAGCAGAGGCAAACACACACAGAACTGCCCAGAACCAGGGCAGGAATGTGGCTGGACCCAGGACAGCTAGAATCAGGGATGAGGGCACTCTCAGGGCATTGCACTGCCTTTCATGTTGCCTCTGTTCCTTTTAATGCTTTTCTGTGATTTTCTGGCAGCCTATATCTCTACACTCCTAATCTTTATAAAAAGGAATGCAAAATTTCCAATGATGAATGTCATTATATTGTATACCTAAAATGTACCAATGATTAGAATGAATAATTAATAATGTAAAATAGGAAGAAAAGGTCCAAAGGGGTAGGGATAGTGGGAGGGGCAGGGGAAAGGAAAGAAGGGAAAGGAAAAATGATGAGAAATGGAAAAAATGGAAATAAAGTCTTTGTAAATAGGGAAGGGTGGAGGGCGTGAAGGGAGGGCTAGGAATGGGGAAAAAAATAAGAACCAAGATGCATTATGTAAAGGTACAATTCCCAGTGAGAAATGTAATTGTGTTGGATACCTACAATGTACCAATAAAAGAGTTTAACACACACAAAAAAAGAACTTAAGAATAAAAAAAAAAAAGGAATGCAAGAGTTTCCCTTGCCCTGTTTTGAAAATCCTGGTGAAGAATTTAGATCTGCCTTCTTTGGTTCAGAGCCTGTATCTCTATGAGCTAAATTAGTCAGGTAAGCACAGCCTCTGAAAAAGACTTCACCTTCCACGCAGGTCTGTCTTTGGAACAATGTCAGAAAGCAGAGGGCCTTGTGCCCTCAGCAGGAAGGGGTTCAGGAATAGAGAATAACAGAGCCATATGCTTGAGTACCTATGAGGCACCCTGTTTGAACACCTCCACCATGAACACTGCCTCTGAGAGTTGCACCATTGATAAGTTCCTCAGACCAGAGGCTGAGGACTCACTGGCAGTGCCTTTCTCTCTTGTGTTTAATAATTGGTCCCCACATCCTAATGTTCTGTATCTCAAATGCTGGTTGATTTCTGTTCTCTCCCCTTCATTCTTACTGCAACTGCCTTAGTTTTGATCTCTTCATCTTCTCATTCCAAACTAGCTACCCCGCCTTGTCTCTAGTTTTGTTGCCTAATGTCCACTGAAACAAGCCCACAGAAAACATGAACTAGTCTAGGTTTTTCTCTAAAGGTATTTAAATAGGGAATGTATTTCAGGGAACAAATCAAGTAAAAAATTGTAGAAATCAGTGAAGGGAGAAATTAAGAAAAGGATTGTGTTTGCCTTACAGCATCCCTTATGAAATTTTTGGAGGACTGTACTATATGAGAGGTAGCTAGAAAGGCAGGATGCAGATTGTTACTGTTTAGAACTAAAATGCCACCCCAAAGTCTCCTGTGTGCTGATGGTTATTGGATAATGACTGTGAATAGAGCTGTGAGCAAAGTTAAGCCAGCCAGTAGGTGACACGGATGTGGTTAGGGCGACTAACAGTGCCAAGCTATTACTCCCTCAAGACCTTAAGGTGAAGGGAAGCTGGTGATGGTCGTGAAGCCATGGAGGATGGGCCATGCCAAAGCGACACAGACACGGCCAGAACTTCAGTGCTGAAGTCTACAGAAAGCAGGAAAGCAATTCCTCCCACTCTGCAGGGCCTCTGATCTTCTGCCAATGCCTCTACAGCACCCAGCTGAGAGCTGAAGACTAGAACCATCACGATGCAGTGCTGAGTGGTGCATGGCAGAGAGTGGCAGAGAATAGATCTGAGAGGGTGCAAGTGGCAATGGAGACTGTGCAGCCAGAGCTGGGGCTGCGAGCCTGCCTAGGTCTGCCTCCAGGTGACCTCCTCCTATGGATCAGAGGAGAGTCTGCCTGGGTGACCACCTCTAGTCCAGAGGGAGAAGTGCATTCTCTTCTGGGGTTGAACTTTGCATAGTTCTCACTCTGGGACTAAGATTTAGAAGTCTAAGACTGGGAATTTCTGAAGGAACAATTTGCTCACATTCTTGTCTGCCTCATAAGCTGGAGGAACAAACAAGGTTTCCCAGGCTTTGTGTGGACAACCAGATAGGGCTCTGGGGCTGAAAGCCTGGCTGATTGTAGCCTCACTCCTCTGCTTTCCCAGGCGGCTGTCTGTTAACCTTGGACAAGGCACAGGGCGCATGGCTTATAAGGTGAATTAGAACTCACCTCCATTCTAGTGTGCTTTTTTGAACTGCAGCACTCAAAGAGTGCAATTACCATTTCCAGATTCCCTGGCAATTGGGGTTCAAGCTATCTTTGGAACTGGGCCAATCATATTTACTGTTAGATTTCAAAGTGGCTGAAGACTTGACTTCTCCTACTTGTGCTGGAAACCATGGTTGCAGAGGGTTGCTTTCTTTCTCAGCAGTGGCATTAGCAGAGGCTCCATCGTCCAGGGACCAGCATGCTGGGAGATGAGTTGCAGTCTGGCTGGGAAGATTGCAGCAGGCACAATGTGGCTGAGGGCAGCCGGCAGCCCTAGTAGCACCCTCCTGATTGTTGCAGTTTCCTGATCACTGTTGCTTCCTAACTGTGGCCACAAGGTGAACTTGGAGCTGCTGGCTTCTGGATGGTGGAAGTGGGGATCAATAATCCTCTTGCCCATTTAACCACTATAATAAATTACATTTCTGCCTGGACTATCTAGGGAGAGTATTTCCTCTGCAGCTGGACCTGAAACAGAAGGGAGGTGGCCATGGGAATGCAGTGGGAGCTAACAATAAATGCTTGCTGTGTGTTTGATCCTCCAAGCACTTTACATGAATTGTTTTTTCATTCGACTCTCACCCTACGAGTTAGATGTGATATTAATCCTCATAAGTGAGAAATCTGAGGTCCCCAGAGATTTAGTAACTTTCGTGACAACACCAGATTTTAAATGATGGGAATTAGTTTGAAATACAGTGCTTGGATTTAACCCTAGTTCCATGGGGCAGGTTGAGGAAATGAAGATTGCAGATCTCAGATGTTATTTTTTTTGTCATATAATTAACACAACTCAAAGGGGGAACAGAAGCCTAGACACTGTGTACTTAGCCCCAAATCATGCGGCGAGTGAGTGGCAAAATGGGATTCAAACAAGTCCCCTTGACTTTAAAAGCCATGCTATTGCTGCTTCACAGTCTGCTCCTGCTGCCCTGAGACAACTCTTCAAGTCTGAGAGGATGGCATGCCAGCTCAGGGACTCCTCCCCTAATACCAGGTCCTTTCACTGTCCCTCTCTGAGCCTCTGTCCACCTGGGTCTCCCTCCTGCAGTTTGTGGATGTCCCTCTTCCAATCTGGCACCTAGGACAGACCCTGTAGCCTGCTGTGCCTTCTGACAAGCACAGTGAAATCCCAGCATGAAAGTCTTCATCTCAGTCATGCACTTGGAGTCGAGAGGAAGCCAATCTTTCTCCTTTTGCCACCTTCCCCCAAATGCCTCCTCTGTGGGACCTGTCACTTTGCCTTTAAGAAGAACGTGACATATATATTTCTGCACAAATTAAGAGCATTTTGCCAGGCCATTCCAAGCAGGAGGGTGTGTAGAGGCCCCCTTCTGCTCCAGAGCTGGAGTGGACTTTTGAGGAGTTATTTATGGGTGGAATGCTAATTATTTAACTACAAATATGTAAATACTTTGAGAATAAATTCATCACAATATATTAGGCATCACATTGCAATTAAGCTCAATTAGGTATTATTAGCAGTATTAATGTCATGTTGCTCGTGCCTGTTCCTAATGAATATATTAACCCAGCCTTGCTGCCACCATGTATGTGGGTGCATTATGATGATGATAATAATAGACACATAATTAGAGCAATATTGCTTTGCTTGCAAATTGTGCAGAGAAAGATGTCAATGTCTTTTGGAATCTGAATGACTGGCTTGATGGTGGACATGTTAGAGATGGCCTGGGGATTTGTGATCTGGACGTACGAGTGAGTGCTTTGGCTTCTCTGTGTGTAGCTCTGGAAAGAAAGCAGTTTCTGGTTTTCTTTCGTGGATCAGGGTAAATGCAAGAGGCATGGGGTGTGAGACAGGGAGGCACCAGGAAGGTGCTTATACCCTGGGTTTTGAGCTTATTGTCCCAAATCATCAGAGAGGAGAGGAATTGTTCATACCATAGAAACAGGAGAGGGGCAGACTTTGAGGCTGGACACATGCTAGTCAGGAGGTCAGGGGACAAGCAAAGGAGAGGAAAATGGGGATCTGTTCTATGTATCCTTAGAGCTCTCCCATGAGGTGGGTTCTAGAACCCTGTTATAGCTGTGTCTAGATGTCCCTGTGGGGTCTTAGATGGGGTCTTTTCAGAAGTGGCTGAATCTAGAGTGTGTGATTGTTTCATGGTGCAATGCTAAGGCCCAAGGGCACTAAGATTAAGGATGTAAGTGCTACTTGCCCTTAGGAGTCTGAATAAAATAAAAAAGGGGCAGGATGCCTTTAAGGTCCCTTGTTGCTTTTGCTACCTACCTTGTACGCACCATGAACTGTTTCTGCTCTGTGATACCCCTTTGCCATGTGTCACTCTGCCTTGGAGCCAGCTGATTATGGACTGAAACCTCTACAAACTGTGAGCTAAATAAACCTTTCCTCTTTAACCTTGGGTATCAGATAATTTGTCTCAGCAACGAGAAACGTAGCTAAGACAAACCCAACTATGCAAAGGAGAAAAAATCTCGGAGATACTCAATAAAGGTGCCCAGGTCACACAGTTATAAGGGGCAGTCAGGATTTGATCCCACTTGTCTGACAATAGATTATAAAGGAAGGTAGGTTAGGGTACTCTAAAAGTTTAGGGCCAAGGAGACTTATGATGTGCAAGCATTCATCTGCCAAACTTTTAGCAAAGATTTTTCTGTGAGTTCTTGCTCTGCACTGGGTGATTGCAGCATACTCTACACACAGCTGTCCAGGATGTGTGCTGCCTGCTTCTAGGAGGGTGAAGGAAAGAGCAGGTGGGCCAGTGGAGAAAGAGGATAATGATGCAGGGAAGTCTTCCACCCAGGATTCGGGGCTGGGATGGAGTTACAGAGTCAAGTTTCAAGTGTTTGTGGTGAGATTGGTTGGTAATTCTGATTTGGAGCAAATAAATGGAACTACATTGATGGCTATGGCTAGAGAGGAAGAGAGAATGGCAGGACAGGTGGACAGGAGCAGCTGTGAAATTCTTCCAATAACAGCAACAGCAAGTGCCTGGATGCAGAGTGGAAGATGTCCCAGAGACTGCCCACTGTACCTGTTGGCTATCAAAATAACTCATCCACCCAAGGTGTTGGTCAGGGCCCAGAAGATAAACGTACTAGAACATCTTTCCATGCAGGGAATGGCTACCCGGTAAGTGAAAGGGTCAGAAGCCAGATGGGCTACAGAGGCAACTTAGAGGCTGTCAGAGTAGGATTTACTACTTTCTTCAGGGGTCAAGGGCCAGAAGGAGGAGGTGCCACCTTCAGAGGCAAAAGCCAGGGTCATCTGAGGCTGAAGTGGACACATAGCAGCTGTCAGATGCACACCTGAGACCAGATTCTCTGGCTCCTATCTCCCATCTGCAGTCTTGCAGTACTGCACCTGGGAAACTGGTAGGCAAAGGAGCCATGATTATACAGCTCCTAACTTGCAGAGAGGAGCAGAGAAAGAATCTGAGAAGAAACTGGCAGTATGAGGGCAGGACTGGAAATAGACCCCAGGCCTCCTGACTTCTAGTGCTGTGTGTGCCATCCCCAAATGATTGTGTTTTGGTGACCATGAGGTATTATCATTAGGAAGAAATAGGGAAGCAATGGTGAGGAGGAGGAAATGATCTTAGTTTACACTTGCATATTTCTTTACAGTTCAAGAACTTTCCCATAAACTTAATACTTATAAATCTAGTGAGGTAAACGCTTCTAGTCCTATTTTATAGAGAGGGAAATGGAAGCTAGGAGAGGCTTAGGGAGTCTTCCGCTTTCACACTTCTTATGTAGCAGAGCCAGGATTTGACCCTACATGTATCTTACTCCAAGAGCAAGCAGCTTATGGAAAGGTAGAAGAAGATACTAAAGACACTGAGGGCTCTGTGTCTTCCTAAACATGAGGCTGGAAGCCCAGAGGTAAAGACAGAGACACACTGCCCTTCTACCAAAGAAGTTCCCATCAGCTGACCTGACGTTATCCTTTCATTTACCTGGGGCCATAGTGCTACCTCCTAAGAACTGCCGTCTCCACAGTGCACCATGGTTTTCAAACAATGATCAAAAAGAATCATGTCTCAGTTTTCCTACTATGGTAAAGGGAGGAAGGTTGGGGTAAATGTCCCTTTCTGCTAGAAGGAGAAGCCTGCTTAAAAAGATAAAATGACTGGGCCAGGGATTTAGCTCAGTGGCACTGCGCCTGCCTCGTAAATGCTAGGTTCTGAGTTTGATCCCCAGTACCAAAAATAAATAAATAAATACAATAAAGGTGGAAATGACTCATCTGGGTGCTCATCACTTGCCCTGCCCTCAAGCAACTTACACTTTAGCTAAAGTGATTTACAGTCTGCAAACAAATGATGCCCATCCTGTCTCTGCAGCCAGTGTTTTCTCTGCCTAGAGGGATCTCTGAAGAGATCTCTATTTTATGAATTCTTAATACAAATAAGTGTTTCTAATGAAAATGTGGCATCCAAATTGAAATGTATGAAATACATAGAGAATCTCAAAGAGTTTGGATACAAAAGGAATGTAAGTTATCTGTAACAGCTTTTGGGAGAGTGATTTGGCTCCTCCTCTGGTCCCCTGGAATGATTTGCTTTCACCTCTGTTGTACTGCTGGGTGGTTATTTGCTCACTTGTCAGTGTCCTTCAGTAGGCTGTGAAGTCCTGGATGACAAGGACCAGGTCTGAGCCCTCTGTCTCCTTGGGTTGTGTGGAAGAGATTAATGAACATGTGCACAGAGGTGGGCATAAGTGGGACTCAAAGTCCGTTCTCCTGGATCCTTCTCACTGCTGGGCTCTGTCCTGAAGGGCAATTTTGCAAGCAGAGAGGACGCTGTTGACCAGAGTGTAACTGGGGCTGATACAATGGGTTTGCTTAAAGCTCCATCTGCGCCATCTTTTCTTTCTCTTTGAACAGGAGAGATCATGCCGAGAATTAAATTCTCTTCCTGAGACTTTGGTTTTGCTGAATTAGCAATTCCTGATCAATTAGACTAAAGGGCTTTCTCTGAACCTGCCAGCTCCTGAGTATTCACTTTGCAGCAAAGCTATAAAAGAGGGTGAGAGCTCCAGGAGGTGGCAAAGGGTCTCGGGCACGGGGGAGAGCTGCAGGCTTGTGCCATGCCACGGTGGGGACTGCAGCTGAACTCTGCACTGAATTGTGTTCTTCAACAGAGCCCAGGTGGGGTCTGGCCCCGAGAGGGGAAAGAGCAGGAGGGAAAGAAATTTTGGTATTTTCTAAGGGGGAAACCGAGACTTACAGAGGCAGAGCAGCTCTGAGGGCACCGTGAGCCACAGGCAGAGCAGCACTTATCCGTTTCTTGCTGCTTTCCTTGTTACGCCTCTGAGGATTCACCTGTGCCCAGGCCATTGTGCTTGCCTGGCCAAGATCTGCTTCTTTCCGCCAGCAGCTGCCACCCGGTTATTTCCTCTCCGCAAAGCTGACTCTTTTTCATCGAAGACTCCTTGCTGGCCCAGTCTGACAATCAACATGCCCCCAACCTTGCAACCCAGCTCAGTGGCATCCAGATTCTCCTCCCTGGACTCTTGTGACATGGGGATTGGAAATCCTAGAGTGCATGCATCCAGGAGGAAAGGGCTGTCTTTGACTCCAGCTCCCTAGGCGCTGTTGGGGAGAGGGCAGATTCACAAGGTCCTTTCCCAGACCTGCATCTTGGGCTGTTCCTAGAGCTGAGGGTCATGCTGCTGTTCTTCTTCACCTCTTTTCTATAATCAGGGTTGATTTTTACTGGTTGTGATCAAAGAACCCAAAATGATCCCATCTCCTACCCAGAGTGAGAGAACTGTTCTAAAAGAAGAGGGAGGAGGAAGACCCTTCCTATGTGTCTCGCCTGTGACTGCTGCTGTCCAATAGATTAGCGCATCAACTGGAAATTTTAATGTGCTATCAGCTGTGTTGAAGTAATGAAAAGAAACAGTAGTATTCATTTTGCAAATACATTTCTGTAGCCCAATATATCCAGATGATTGTAATTTCAATGTATAACCAGTATGAAAGTTGTTAGAGATGCCTTACATTCCTTTTGTATACAAACTCTTTGAGATCCTATATGCATTTCCTACATTTCAATCTAGATATTACATTTTCATTAGAAACACTTATTTGTATTAAGAATTCATAAAATAGAGACAAGTTGAATAAGTCAATTCACATACCCAAATTGTGAGTAATTGGAAGTTTTCCAATAGCTAAATTGAGTATTGGATTTTAAATTTAACTTAGCTAAGATTAGCTAAAGTTAAAGATTCAGTTCCTCAATTGCACTACAGGATGAAGTATTTGCAGCCATGTGTGTTAGTGGTCACTTTGTTGGACAGGGTGACCTTCTACTCTGCCTTGATCACCTTCTACATCCCATGGGGGCCTCCCAAACATGAGGGAAGAATCATCAATGCTGTGGTCATGGTCACGATCAATAGCTTGTCACACCCATTCTCTGGATGGGGAGAGATGCAAAGAGATTAAAAGACCTCCTTCAGGGTCGTACAGCCAGAAGAGGGCAGATTTCAAAGTTGAACCCAGGTCTGCACTACTAGTAGCACCAGGCCAGTGTCTCTTGTTCATGCACAGTGCTGGCCTAGAGTCACAGAGCTGGGGAAGCTCTGGCCCAGGACGCATTTCCCTCTCCATAGAGCAGGACGGTGAGGTGCACCTCGCTGCTTTGGTGTTTTCTCTATCTGCTAGGGAATGTGAGTGGAGGGGGAAATGCACTGGAAGCTCTTGCGCCTTAGGTGAGGCTATGGTCCAGGGCTGGACACACAACCTAGTCAGTAGTCGTTGAATGAAAAAGGTGTGGAGGAAGAGAGAATCCAGTGTTGTGTAAATTTAGGTCTCAAAGCTTTTGGCCTCTGGGGTATTTCACAAGTGCAAGTAGGTATTTGGTATTCTAAATAAATACATTTCTGAACGCATTCCTATTTTCGGATGAAGTGGAGATACAATTTCTGTTTCTGCTGCATTTGTCTTTGTCACCTCTCCAGCACATTCCTGTGTCCCCAAGGGCAGTCAGTGGCTCTGATAAAGCCCTGGAGAAATGGATTTCTTTTCTTCTTCTCCAACACAGATAAGGAAAATCACAAATCTTGGGGTGCTGAGTGTCTTTGTCTGCTTCAGCTGCTGCAACAAAATGTCAGAGACTGCGTGGTTTAAAAACAGAAATGTACCTATCATAGTTCTGGAGGACAGAAGTCTCCGATTAGGGTGCCAGCAAGGTCGGATTGGGGGTTCTGGTGAGGACTCTTCGTGGCTTGCAAAAGATCTTCCACTAAGCCTATCATGAAGACCCAACCTCCGTGACCCCACTGAACACTTCCAAAAGTTCCACAACTAAACACCGCCACACAGAGGGTTAGGGTTTCAGCATGTGAGTACAGAGACAGCACAGATACTCATTTCCTAACACCAGCCTCTACAATCCACACAACCTGACAAATTTGGTAAGTGATTATTTTGTTATTAATATATATATTTTAAAAATCTCTTTCCTTTAGTCTAGATTTTTGGATATAAATATTTTACCATATTATAGAACATTAAACTTCCAATGGAAACACCCTTTTCCTTGCCATACACTTGCTGTATAAACTTGGGCAAATGTCTTCACTTCTTTGTTCTTCTTTTTTCTGTTCATCTTTAAAATCTGTGACTCTATATTTCTACGTCTTCTCTTATAAGTAGTCATAGATGTAAAACATTGCTGCTCCTATATTATGTGAAAATATTTTTCATTCACTCATTCATTCATTCATTCATTCAAGAAAGACGAAACACTTACTCTGTCCCGGGCCTCATCCTAGGCTTTAGAAACACAGCAATGAAAAGAAAGCCAGACATGGTCCTTGGGCTCCAGTTGTTCACACTTAGGAGAGACTGTGAAGAAACCAGGTTACAGCACGGTGGGGTGGGTGAGTCCTCTCCCAAGAGACGCGGAGGGAGCACATTTCAGGGGCGCCTCTCCTGATGTGGGGGTGACAGAAGTCTCAGGGATGGCAGCCTGGGAGCCACTCCTGCAGGAGCAGGTGGTGGTGAGGAAAAGACAGTGCAGGTGGAGGGAACCTGCACAGACCTAGGAGTGGGAGGAGAGAGACACCCGAAACCCAGGGTCATTCGCAATGGCTGCCGCACAGGGTGTTCAGACTCCCGCAGCAGAAGAGTAGGCTACAGAGGCTGGCAAGGGCCAGCCAACGCTTGGGCTCAGCATTGTGCAGCCACTGGCAAGATCACACTGCGTCCGGGAGTAGTTCTCTGTTTGCACGGTACAGGGTGACCACAGGGCATCACTGGGGTGGAAGGGCCCACTGGGAGGCCACGGTAGGGCTGGCAGGTCTGCCCTCGGGATCCCTGAAGACCGGGCCCCAGGTGGATGAGGGCATTTTTCACTAAGCAGGGGCTGCCATATCCAGGTCCTCAGCAGCTCCAAAGCTATTCTGTTTGGGGGGTGTTTCCATTCCATTTAGCTTCAGAATATGTTCTATATTAAATACCATCAGTGTAATTACAGAATACGATACACTGTAATTATGCTCTATAATTACATTTTCTTCCATTAGCAGCATGGCATTCCCGCTCCACACAGGCCTCCTGCACCCCGGACTGCAAGGCCACCAGGAGCAGACACGGGCTTCTCTCTGCTGTGGCTGCGGAGTGACACAGTGGGGACCTCAGGGAAGGAGTGGGGACCACTGGTAGGGAACACGGGCTCTCAAAGCCGTCCCACGGGTCTGACCGGCAACATTAGCACTTATTAGCTGTGGGCCTTAGGCACATTACTTGATGTTTCTGAGCCTCAGTTTCTCTGTTTTTACAAACAGGATATCAGAGATTTCCTCCTAGAATTGCTTTGAAACACAAATGAGATAATAAATGCTAATTACCTGGCGTGCTACCTGTCAAATCTAAGCCCTCCCTAAAGGCTTACATTAATGGGGAGATGACTGCAGGGTTCCTGCCTATTCTCAGCATCCTGGGCCAATGTCTCACCTCTAGTGACCCCGGGTGTGGAATCTGCTATGTGCTAAGGCGTTAGGAATGATGTTGCTGTAGCATCATGGAGAAGTCCTGGATTCCCATTTCTTCCCCACCCTCATTTCAAAACCCACTTAGCTGAGGTCCACTGGGCACCCGCAACTTGCCAGGTCGGTCTTTACCTCAGTCAGGGCTCCAGGGCTCTTTCTCCTTGACCAGTGTTGGAGGGAGAGGCTCTTGTTCATGGAAATCGGTCTCTCTTCATTTTGGAAAGCATGGAACATTCATTCTCTTATTTTATCCTGACATGGCTTTAGTAAGTATTATCCTTATGAATAGGTGAGGTAAAGAATTGTAGACACTGTGTCTAGGGAAGGAAAGGGCTTTTCCAAGATACCTACTGAAGAAATATGAGCTAGCCCTGGGGTTTGCTCCCTCCCGTTTCTCCCCTTCCTCCAAGTTCCTTTACTTTTACCCCACAGACTGTGCTCAGTCGCTGCCCAGTAGTGCTGGGTCTGCCTTCCTACAATGAGTGCTCCTCCCAGATGCCAGATAAAACATGTGCCAATCACAACATCAAAGGTATGCGACGATCCGCTTGACTACTGTGAACCTGAATGTCCAGGAGCAGAAAGAATATGTTTCTTGGAGAAATGATTCTGGCTGGGATGGCCAGGGAAGAGTTGGAAACTTTGCTGAGCCCACACAGGGAATAATAGAGCCAGGAGGGCAATTTGTCACAATCCCTTATGGTTTGAAGAGACAAGAACTTAATTCAAAGCAGTTTAAGGAAAAGATAGAGAAAAAGAGAGATGATAGAGACAGAGACAAAGATAGAGGAGATGCAGGGGAGGAGAGCTGAGAGAAGAACAGAGAGGGGCTGACGCAGCTGAGGAGGCTGGCAATGCAGCTGTCCTGGGCAGGGCTCCGATAATACTGCCTGGCCTCTGTCTTCCCTGTCATCTAGCAACTCTGCTCTTCCTTGTTTGACGTTCCTCAGCACTCTGGTGGGACAGGGAAGATGGTCTGGCAGTCCCAAACCCATGTCCTCCCAGCTGGGTACCACCAAGGTTTTGGTGACCCAGGGAAAAAGTCAAGGGAGGCAGACAGCTCGGCATGGGCTAAGGGCCCTTTCCTGAGCCAACCGTTGTGACCAGGGTGAGCTCACCTGTTCACATGGTGTCTGAGCTACTTTCATGTCATGGAGATACAATACCCAACACGCAAACTTAAAGGAGGAGAAGTTTATTTGGCTCACAGTTTGTAGAGGTTTCAGTCCATAGTTGGCTGGCTCCAAGGCAGGGGGGCACGGCAAAGGAGCCTGGCAGAAGAGAAAGAGCTCAGGGCGTGGCAGACAGGAAGCAGAGAGGGATCATGGGAACAGGAAGGATATACACTTCCAGGCCACACCCCCAGAGATCTCCCTCTTCCCATCAGGCTTCACCTCCATAAAAAGCCATCAGTGGACTAAGCCGGTCTCACATGCTCTCGATCCAGTCACTCCCAAAAGCCCCACTAAAGAGCACATGAGGTTTTGGGAGGACACCTAGCCGTAACACGTGGAATGGCTTCTCCATAAGAAGTAAGATTCTGGGAGCAGAAGGTCATCAGAAGGGGTCTTGTGAAATCCCAGCCCCAGATTCTGGCTACAGAAACATTCTCTGGAGGGTAAAGAGCATAAGCAACATCTGGGATATGGGGAAGTCTAATCCTTTGCCATAGACGGATGAACCATACAGAGTCAAGAGACAAACTTACAAAGTAAGTTAGGGTCAAAGTGCAGAAGGCTTTAAGTGCCATTCTGGGGGTGGAGGCAGAAAGGGTTTCCCGTAACAGAGCTCTCTGGACAGGGAGTCAGCAGCTCAGATCCCTCTCCAGCTGTGCTGGGCTCTTCGGAGTCGTTGAACACTCCATGCTTTCTCTGGATTTCAGGAGAGCCTGTAGTTTTGTCTTCTTCTATGGAGATAGTGTTTTCTTTCTTTCCTTGGACAATTCCTGCTTGGATGTAATGTCTCCTGTAGAGATCACTGCCTCCAGGAAACCTTCTCTGACCACCACCCCAGATGGATAGTGTCCACAGCAGCCTATGCATCTCGTGTGCTTATCCATAGCACCAGCACTCATATATTCAGTGTCCACAATGTGCTAGCTCGACAGGATTCTTATCCTCATTTTCCATGTGAAAGGAATCTGAACTTGACTGAATTTCAGAACTTTCTCTTTACT